>NC_053023.1:362261561-362346530 GCF_003073215.2 Triticum urartu
CATGGCAGATGTCCTAGTGTGAGGACTTAGTCGTGAGGCCAACGCATCTATGTGGTAGCTTGAGAGGGGTTGATCGGAATCGAGATACGCAACACAAGACAAGGATTTAGATAGCTTCGGGCCTCGGGAAACATCATCCGGTAACGACCCTACATGTTGTTTGTGGTTAGGTCTTATTATCATCATGAGGGAGTCGCCATAAACCGGCTCTCCTAGTTATGTCTAGCCTTAAGATTCTCCTCTCTTCTCTTGGGGTGCCCTGCCCCTCCTTATATAAGTTGAAGGGGCAGGTCACATGTAGAGTCCATCTTGGACTAAGACTTAAACTATTCAGACTTCTCTTCATGGGCTTCTTAACATCTTGGGCTTCTTAATGTCTCGGGCTTATTAACCCCAAGCGACTCTGTCTGCTCGGTTATGACTGTCTGCCGGGTTACCATCTGACTTATCATCTGTCGGATTATGATCTGACTTAACATCTGCTGGGTTATGATCTGACTTAACATCTGCCGGTTTATGATCTGACTTAACATCTGCCTTATCATCTGCCTTAACATCTGCCGAGTTATGATCTGACTTAACTGTCCCAGCCGGGTCATAACTCCGGCTGGGTCATACTGCGGGGTATATCCCCGACATTAGCCCCAATTTAATTTGGATTTATCCATGTTAAACTAATCCTGTAAAACAAACACAAGTACAATTTTGACAGATTATGCTCCGGTTTAAGAACTTTTGTAAGCCGACACCTGATCATCCTTAAATCCTTGTCATTTCCTTCTTCTAGAAAATCTGGGTCAATAGACCAACTTCATACTCAGTCTTATCTTCAGCCGGCTTGAAGATGTAGAACTTGCCCATTTATCATTGCCAAAATTGCCGGGTTATAAAAACTGATGGCACCAGGTCATAATTGTTTGTTAACATCAGCTTTGAAAGCGTACCTCCCTTATATGAATATCACTTGTAGCCCCCAAGTCTTAAGAAGGGAACGTAGTAACAACTTTAGACTTTCTTCAATATGAATGTCACAAGCTTGAAGAAATTCAGGTTATTCGTTTCAATCATTAATCATAAACTGAGTATTCCACATATGTAGCCCCCAAGTGCCGGGTTGTCATGCTTGCAGCAACCTGGAACTTGTAATTGTCTTATGCTCATAAAAACTTCAACCAGTGTAGCCCCCAAGGGTTAGGTCGTTATGCAATAAGGAGCGGGGACTTTATAGATATGATCATGTAGACTTGAACAACAATGTGTATCCCCCATCATGGGGCTTGAACCCATGCCCACAAGGTTAAGAGCCTTGTGTTTTACCAATTGAGCACTGGATCCTTCAATATAACGGAATAAGGCTCGTGTACCTTCAATTTTTGGCAGGAGCAATTGGTAACCCCCAAGGGCCGGCTCATTATGATGTGATGAGTCGGGTCTTCAATAAGGTGAGCAAAAAATGACTTTGCATTAGCCCCCAAGTGCCATGGTACATGCTGGCAGTGACATGGGACTTGCATATTTAATGTAATCTCAATTTGAATAATGTAGCCCCCAAGTGCCGGGTCGTAAGCCTGCAGCGACTCGAGACTATTCCTTCCATTGTAGAATAAATTGTATCCATTGATAAAATAATAGCCATTGTGCTGAAGCGACTTTGAAACCTCAATCATAATATTGGTTATTGATAACCATAATAAAAATCCAGCCATGTTGGCTATTGAAGATTTGAATAATATAATCCGTCGAGGGTATTGACCCGTAGGCATGCAATAGCATGATTTTGATTGCTCAAGGTAAATATATCCTAGCAACTTAACGCCCTTTATCAGGACAGGTTATCAAAACCCCAAATATGCTCAAATATGAGTCATAAAGATTAAGGCTACATGGCCTGAATTGTTTTAAACAAGGATGAACTCAAAAATGTTCAAATAGAAATAATAAATCAGAAAAACAAGGCTTTCATAGGTGTCCAGGCCTAAAACTCAAGTGCTTTCACGGGCCGCACAGCCACTGAGTTAAACCTTTATACAAAACTTATAAGCCAGACTTCACACAACCAATCGTTGTTTTAACTTTGACAAGTTTAGGGTCTGTATAAGATTGACTTGTCAAAAGTACGGCGGGTCGTTCCAGGATTACCTAGGCAGAGTGGCAGACTTAAAAAGGCAGGATAACCCGGGGTTTTAGGTGAATACACCTGGCTTCCAAGCCTGGCTTTTAAGCCTATTACAAGGGTCACAAAACTCTTGTCCTTTAGAACAAAGAGCCCCCAAGCAATATCTTTGAGCTATGCTCAATGGGCAATTATGTTTGAGTTGTGCTTTTGCAATAGACTCTCTTTGGTCCCTTTAACCTGGGTAGCAATCCCCCAAGTGTTTTTATAAACATGGCATATAAGCCGGATCAAAAGGGTAATCATAACTCCGCTAAATAAGCCGGAAGCCCCCATGTGACCATAATAAGATAAGCCCATAAGGCAGGATACCCATGTTTGAACTGTGCATCATGGCAGCAAGTTCTCTTTGGCAACCTTTAATTTTTCTGAGAACTCAAACTTCCGAGAGAGGAATTTCTTTGTTCAACCGGAGTTTTAAATCGGATACTAAGAGCTTCCAAGCTTGATGGGAGAGAGATATCTCTTGAGCCGGATTTTAAACCGGAATCTTCATTTTGAGCCGGAAATTTTCTAACGGCCTTTAAATTTTCACCAATAGGGCAGTAACCTCCAGGACCGGGTTATTTTTCCCTTCAATGACCTGGAGTTCTTGAGTCTGCTTTAAACTGGCAATCATTTACTGAATCATGTCATCATAGCCCTCGAGTCTCAAAGCGACTCGAGGAGTTGGCTTGAGATTCTCCATAATTGACCGTGATATAAACCAGCATATAGTTGAACAGCGGAACGCTGCAATATGGTGAAGCTTAGCGGCAAAGGTGGCAAGTTGATGATCTTCGCAATACTCATTGTATATCCCAATATGAGTCATTCAATAAATTTGGTGATATGGTGGTCACTTCTGCAGCAGAAAATTTGTCCTGCACATGAAAATATATAGACAAAAGTAATTGTTCTTTGACAAAAACAATATGTGCCAATAAAATAGACGTAGATAGACATCACCTGACTTTGTCCAGATGACGTATGATCCGTATATATATCGTTCATGAATAATCCACAGTAATTTCAATGGCGCTTTAATCACTCTCTCGAAGAGACTTCAAACTGGGCGACTCTTGTTTGAAGAAATGGAAAAGCCCGGTGGGTCAAAGCCCATAGATGAGTGTGGCAGAAGCAGGACCACAGGCAGCTCGCAGCGGCGATTCTGGATGCAACACCCGCAAGACAATGGGCCGGTGGTTTAAAGCGGCACTGTGGTGACTTAGAGCAGAGGCGCGGGTGCTTGGTAATGAAGGCGACGACCGTGGCCCTGGCGGATCGAAAACCGCGGTCTAGAGGCGAGGTGAACCAGCAGGTCGACGGAGGCGGCGCCGAGGAGCACTAAAACGGGGCGACTCATGGAGGAGTGGCAAGGTGGTTACACTGTAGTGGCGGGTCAAAGACGAATGCGGCGGCTCAGTGAGGGACAGCCAGTTCGAGGCACGCTGAGGCGGCCTACCGGTGAGGTGCGGCTGAGCCAGCGTCAGGTTGAAGAGGAACAGACGGTTGAATGCTTGACGTGGAGTACCCGCAGTGGCAGGAAGAGCCACAATGGAGGAAGTAGATTCAATGGCGAAGGTGAGCCGGCATGGGCGTGCTCAGAGACGGGTCGTGGCCAAGCAGCTCCAGGCAGCACCGTAGCAGAGGCGGGTTAAGGCTGAGGCAATTTGACGAGGCTACAACCGTGGAAATGGGAGGCCACGGCCGCGGTGGCAGAGGTATCTCGCTGCGGCACTGCTCCAAGGCGGGGGCGGTTCGCCCACGGCAGATCATGATGGCTCAAAGCAGCAGAGGCGGTACCCGCGGATCGACAACGGTGGCAGGCCGCTTTGCACGGGATCGATGGAAATAGAAGGTGACCTGGCGCAGCGGCGGTTCATAAGTGTAGCGGCGGCGGCGGCAGGGCCCAGGCCAGCCGTAACGGTTTAGAGGTGAGTCACTGCGGCGGTTCAGCATCGCAGGCTGGTGATGCAGTGAGTCATAACAACGGTGGAGGTGACCCGGCTGGGGCGATTCATAAACCGGCCGCGGGCAGCGTGAGTCGGCCAGAGGCAAAGGCCGCAGAAGTGAAGGCATCTGGCGGCTAAAGGCGCGGGCAACGAGTAAGGCTGCGGTAGCGGCAGCGGCTCGACACAGCGGCCCAAGATGACCACTTTGAAATAGAGGTAAGGCCAAACTGGGGTTAGCAGCTTCTACACTCGAAGTGGCGTTGTGTGATGACGGTTGTAGTTTCTATCTCCAGCAGATTTGATTGATTCTCTGGGCTCGAACCTGAAGCATGGTCGCAATCTGCACTGTCTTTTGTTTGATCACAGAGAGCCATATCAATTTAACTGCTGCAGGATTTGTACGGTACAAAGAGCAGGAGCCCGAACGTATTTAACCCTCTCTATTGTACGCGCGCGGGAAAACATATAGTCTGATCCAGCCGTTGTAAAACTTTGCAGTGGAATTCCTGAAGGATCTTTGACCCGGTGACTTGCTGTGCCGTATGAAGGCGAAAACTTCAACTCGTCTCAATCTAGTCTGGCACATTCTTTCTCAACGAGGTGGCTTGGTATGGCCACAGGAGCAGTGAGTCGACGAAGCGGGGGACCACGATGGCGGTTTGAGGCAAGGCGGCCGTGAGCGACTTGCATCAGGTATAAGCAGCTTGGTCAAAGCGGAGAGCGGCAGCGCCGGCTCGGCCACGGCGGCTTATGGCAGTAGAGGACGGTAGAGACGAGCCGGTGTTGGAGTACAGTAGCCAGCGCGCCTCGGCGGGTCAACAGCACAGGCGAACCAGGCGGGTCCACGGCAAAGGCGAGCTGCTGGCTTGGAGTTACCCCAGAAGCTATGTCAGGCCGTAGTAGTGGCATGCCGTCAACTCGGAGGTAGCTCAGAGCGGTTCGGAGACGGCTTGGCAACTTAGCAGAACGACGCTTGGAGCGGTGGGTTAAAGCCATGGCGGGTTGACCGGGGCGGCGTCTTGACCAGGCGGAGGTGGGTCGCGGCGAACCTCGGCAGAAGAGCAGACCGGCCCCGAGACAAGGTAGGCCCGGCTCGGAACGGCTTCGGGTGTAACTTGATGCACCACAACGGGGGCGACTTAGCAAAAAACGACACCGACCACTAGTTAAAAACCATCTTGACTCCACGCGTGACTCATCAAGTAGTAGTAATTAGCTCTTTTTGGTAGCGATTTAGAGGCCGAGTCGTGGTTGGTTTGACTCCGCTGTCACTTATGTCAGCGACCGTAGCAAATATTGATGCCTTAGGTTCCGAAGGATCACCGGATCCTCAGTGACTTAACCCTAATTTCCCTTGAACTCAAAACCTCGCCCGGGCATTAGATCTGACTCCTGTTTTAGACTGATAAACTGAAAACTGATGCAAATCTTTCCAAGCCGGTTTATGTTCATCCGGAAACTTATGAACTTCTCGATCCCTGAGAAAAGATCCCTCCAAGAACTCATCACCACCGTGCGCAGGCCCCACGGTGGGCGCCAACTGTCGTGGAATTCTCATGGCAGATGTCCTAGTGTGAGGACTTAGTCGTGAGGCCAACGCATCTATGTGGTAGCTTGAGAGGGGTTGATCGGAATCGAGAGACGCAACACAAGACAAGGATTTAGACAGCTTCGGGCCCCGGGAAACATCATCCGGTAACGACCCTACATGTTGTTTGTGGTTAGGTCTTATTATCATCATGAGGGAGTCGCCGTAAACCGGCTCTCCTAGTTATGTCTAGCCTTAAGATTCTCCTCTCTTCTCTTGGGGTGCCCTGCCCCTCCTTATATAAGTTGAAGGGGCGGGTCACATGTAGAGTCCATCTCGGACTAAGACTTAAACTATTCTGACTTCTCTTCATGGGCTTCTTAACATCTTGGGCTTCTTAACGTCTCGGGCTTATTAACCCCAAGCGACTCTGTCTGCTGGGTTATGACTGTCTGCCGGGTTACCATCTGACTTATCATCTGTCGGGTTATGATCTGACTTAACATCTGCTGGGTTATGATCTGACTTATCATCTGCCGGTTTATGATCTGACTTAACATCTGCCTTATCATCTGCCTTAACATCTGCCGGGTTACGATCTGACTTAACATCTATCGGGTTATGATCTGACTTAACATCTGCCTTAACATCTACTGGGTTATGATCTGACTTAACTGTCCCAGCTGGGTCATAACTTCCTCCGGGTCATACTGCGGGGTATATCCCCGACAGTGGTAGTTGTTTTGATCTTGCTGAAAAAACAGAAACTTTTACGCCCAGGAAAATAATTTTCATTTGTTACAGAAGCGTGATTTGAATCTGATTCGTTTTGCACAAGATTGGTATACAAATTTCCCAGGTTGTCCTAATTTTTCAGAATTTTTGGAGTTACAGAAGTATTCTAGAGTTACAGATTACTACATGTTGTTCTGTTTTTGACAGATTCTGTTTCTATATGTTGTTTGCTTATTTTGATGAATCTGTGGGTAGTATCGGGGGGTATGTACCATGGAATAGTCGGAATATAGTAGATATTACACCAATATAAATGAAGAATGATTTCACAACATTACCAAAAGTGGTGATTTATTTTCTTATACTAACGGAACTTATGAGATTTTCTGTTGAGTTTGTGTTGTGAAGTTTTCAAGTTTTGAGTAAGGATTTGATGGACTATGGAATAAGGAGTGGCAAGAGCCTAAGCTTGGGGATGCCCAAGGCACCCAAAGGTAATATTCAAGGACAACCAAGAGCCTAAGCTTGGGGATGCCCTGGAAGGCATCCCCTCTTTCGTCTTCGTCTATCAGTAACTTTACTTGAGGCTATATTTTTATTCACCACATGATATGTGTTTTGCTTGGAGCATCTTGTATTATATGAGTCTTTGCTTTTTAGTTTGCCACAATAATCCTTGTTGTACACACCTTTTGAGAGGGACACGCATGAATCGTGATTTATTAGAATACTCTATGTGCTTCACTTATATCTTTTCAGCTAGGCAATTTTGCTCTAGAGCTTCACTTATATCTTTTTAGAGCACTGATATGTCTCCAACGTATCTATAATTTATGAAGTATTCATGCTGTTATTTTATCATTCTTGGATGTTTTACAATCATTTTTAGCAACTTTATATCATTTTTTGGGACTAACCTATTGACCTAGTGCCCAGTGCCAGTTGCTGTTTTTTGCTTGTTTTTTACATTACAGGAAATCAATATCAAATGGAGTCCAAACACCGCGAAACTTTTTGTGGATTTTTTTGGACCAGAAGACCAACTGTGGGCCAAAGAAGCACCTGGGTGGTGCCCCAAGGGGGGCACAACCCACCAGGGCGTGCCTGGGGGCCCAGGCGCGCCCAGGTGAGTTGTGCCCACCTCGGTGGACTCCCACACCCCTTCTTTGCACTATAAATTCCCAAATATTCCGAAACCATTCAGGGTTAACCTAGATCAGAAGTTCCACCGCCGCAGGGCTCCATAGCCACAGAAAACCAAGCTAGACCCGTTCCGGCACCCTGCCAGAGGGGGGAATCATCTCCGGTGGCCATCTTCATCATCCCGGCGGCCACCAGGATGAGGAGGGAGTAGTCCACCCTCGGGGCTGAGGGTTTGTACCAGTAGCTATGTGATTAATCTCTCTCTCGTGATCCATATCATGGGCTTTGTTAATATAGTCAGATCATATGATGTTTCTCCCCTGTACACTACTGTTGTGATGAATTGAATCTTTACCCTTTAAAGTTTTGTGATGTCGGATTGAATGTTCATATTTGAGAACACATGATGTATGTCTTACGGTATGAATACTTGAGGTGACAATGGGGTATCATATGGATTCACTTGATATACATTATGGCACTCAATTTGCGGATTCTCGCGCTGATATTGGGGTAATCTATGCATAGGGGTTGATGCACGTTTTTATTATCTTTTCTCCGATAGAAACTTTGGGGTTTCTTTGTAGTTCTTTGTGTGGATTGAGTATTATGAATATGAATATGCTTTGGTGTTATTCTAGTATGAACTCTAGTATAGATCGAACGGAAAAAATAGCTTTGCGTTATTTTAGTACGAACTCTTGAATAGATCGAGCGGAAAGAATAGCTTTGAGGTGGTCTCGTACCCTACCAACAATTTCTATCTTTTTTTCTCCGCTAATAGGAACTCGGGAGTGATTCTTTGTTGCACGTTGAGGGATAATCATATGATCCAACTATGTTAGCACTGTTGGGAGATTGCACTAGTGAAAGTACAGACCCTAGGCCTTGTTTTTAAGCATTTCAATACCGTTTTTGTGCCCGTTTACTATTTTCTACCTTGATGTTTTTATTTATTCAGATTATAAAAATATATTCGACCATCAATATTACACTTTTATCACCATCTCTTCGCCGAACTAGCGCACCTATACAATTTGCCATTGTATTGGGTGTGTTGGGGACACAAGAGGTTTCTTCTATTTGATTGCAGGGTTGTTTGAGAGAGACCATCTTCATCCTACACCTCTCACGGATTGATAAACCTTAGGTCATCCACTTGAGGGAAAATTGCTACTATCCTACAAAACTATGCGCTTGGAGGCCCAACACGTGTCTACAACAATAAAGTTGTGTAGTATGCTAGAAATATTATTGTTTTTATGTCAATATTAAACTTTTGTTTTGAATCTTATGGATCTGAATATTCATGCCACAATAAAGAAAAATTACATGGATAAATGTGTTCGGTAGCATTCCACATCAAAATTCTGTGTTTATCATTTACCTACTCGAGGACGAGCGGGAATTAAGCTTGGTGATGCTTGATACGTCTCCAAGGTATCTATAATTTTTGATTGTTCCATGCTATTATATTATCTGTTTTGGATCTTTTACATGCATTAATATGATATTTTACATTATTTTTTGGACTAACCTATTAACCTAGATCCCAACACCAGTTTATGTTTTTACCTTGTTTTTGAGCTTCGCAAAAAAGGAATACCAAACAGAGTCCAAATTAAATAAAACTTTCACGATGATTTTTCTTGGACCAGAAGACACCCCGGAGATTTGGAGTTCAAGTCAGAAGAGCCACGAGGCGGCGACAAGGGGGGAGGGCGCAGCCCCTGCTGTCGGTGTACTAGAGTAGGGGTACCCTAGTATCCCGAACTTGTGCACGGGCAGTCGCAGCATCCCACGGCAAGGCTTGCCGGGTGACCGCCAAGATCCTCCGTGTTTCCTCTGGAGCCATTCAAGAACAAAGTGTCCAAGCCAAGAAGACAAGACCCCGGCAAGAGGAGCTTGCCGGGAAGGCTAACAAAAGCATCCCAAGACCCCGGCAAGAGGAGCTTGCCGGGAAGGCCACCCAAGGCAGTTCAAGGAACTTGCCGCGGCGCACCAAGCGTCCCGGCAAGGCCCGGTGAGCGACAAGCTCCCGGACGTGACAAGACAACAACCGCGGCAAGGCACTTGCCGCGGCAAGGCACCACTGTGCCCGCGCTCCAGCACATCCACCAACGTGTCGCTCAGGGACCCCTCCAGGCGTACGTGGCGGAAGGCTGTGCAGCTTGCGGTGTGCGGTGGCAAGCGGCTGACAAGTTTGCCATCATGGCGAGCGGTGGCGCCCCTGACGGTCTCTTCTCGCACTGTTTAGGCGACACAGACGGGCATTTAAGGCCCTTGTCCCCTGCCGTCAGGGTTAGGTATGATACACTGTAGCAGGTAGCTGTGCCTACCACAGCACCTTTCCATTTTTGCCCTTTACCTCCGTTGCCACCTGTCGGTGACCCCTTGAGCATATAAAAGGAGGCATGTGTGCAACGTAGGGTGGGGGGGGGGTTCGAACACTCACGCTCGGTCTCGCTAGCTGCTGGTGTGTACTGTAGCACTCCACGCCCCCGAGCAAGAAATCAATACAAACCACAAAGCAGGAGTAGGGTTTTACGCATCCGTGTGGCCCGAACCTGGGTAAATCGCTCGCGTGCATCGCCTCGATTTGCTCTTTTCACGACCTCCGCCCCCGCCGAACCAAAAGGGACCCGGTCCGCCGGTCCCATAGGTGCCCGTGGATCAGTACCCCGGCACCTTCCTTATGGCCTCCTTGTGACTCCCGTGACCTAGTTCTGCCTCCTATATATTCACATATATTCCCAATCCACCAGAAGCATCCACGAACACTTTTCCACTGCCGAAACCTTCTGTTCCCGTGAGATCCCATCTTGGGGCCTTTTCCGGCATCCTGTTGGAGGGGGATTCGATCACGGAGGGCATCTACATCAACTCTATTTCCCTTCCAATGAAGCGTGAGTAGTTTGCCTCAGACCAGCGGGTCCATAGCTAGTAGCTAGATGGCTTATTCTCTTTCTCTTTGATTCTCAATACCATGTTCTCCTCGATGTTCTTGGTTTCTACCCGATGTAATCTTTGTTTGCGGTGTGATTGTCGAGATCCGATGAATTGTGGATTTATGATCAGCTTATCTATGAATATTATTTGAATCTTCTCTGAATTCTTTTATGCATGATTTGATATCTTTGTAATTCTCTTCGAACTATCGGTTTGGTTTGGCCAATTACATTGGTTTTTCTTGCAATGGGGGAAGTGCTTAGCTTTGGGTTCAATATTTTGGTGTCCTTTCCTAGTGACAGTAGGGGCAGCAAGGCACATATTGTATTGTTGCCATCGAGGATAAAAAGATGGGGTTTACATCATATTGCTTGAGTTTATTCCTCTACATCATGTCCTCTTACTGAAAGCGTTACTCTGTTCTTCATGAACTTAATACTTTAGATGCAGGCAGGAGTCGGTCGATGTGTGGAGTAATAGTAGTAGATGCAGGCAGGAGTCGTTCTACTTGACACAGACGTGATGCCTATATTTCGTAATCATTGCCTTAGATATCGTCATAACTTTGCGCTTTTCTATCAATTGCTCGACAGTAATTTGTTCACCCACCGTATTATTTGCTATCTTGAGAGAAGCCTCTAGCGAAACCTATGGCCCCCGAGTCTATTTTCCATCATATAAATTTTCGATCTACTATTTTGCAATCTTTTACTTTCTGATCTATAAACCAAGAAACCCCAAAATATTTTATCTTTTATTTAGTTTTATTTATCTATCCCTATCAGATCTCACTTTTGCAAGTGACCGTGATGGGATTGACAACCCCTTTATCGCGTTGGGTGCAAGTTGTTTGATTGTTTGTGCAGGTATTGGTGATTTGTGTGTTGTTTCCTACTAGATTCATACCTTGGTTCTCTAACTGAGGGAAATACTTATCTCTACTTTGCTACATGATACGTCTCCAACGTATCTATACTTTTTGATTGCTCCATGCTACTTTATCTACTGTTTTGGACTATATTGGGCTTTATTTTCCACTTTTATATTATTTTTGGGACTAACCTATTAACCGGAGGCCCAGCCCAGAATTGCTGTTTTTTTGCCTATTTCAGTATTTCGAGGAAACAGAATATCAAACGGAGTCCAAACGGAATGAAACCTTAGGGAACGTGATCTTCTCCCCGAACGTGATCCAGGAGACTTGGACCCTACTCCAAGAAGTTTCCAGGGAGGTCACGAGGGTGGAGGGCGTGCCCCCTGGGCGCGCCCCTCTGCCTCGTGGGCCTCTCGGAGCTCCACCGACGTGCTCCCTCCTCCTATATATACCTACGTACCCCCACTAGACCAGAGACGGAGCCAAAAACCTAATTCCACCGCCGCAACTTCCTGTATCCACGAGATCCCATCTTGGGGCCTGTTTCGGAGCTCCGTCGGAGAGGGAATCCATCACGGAGGGCTTCTACATCAACACCATAGCCCTTCCGATGAAGTGTGAGCAGTTTACTTCAGACCTTCGGGTCCATAGCTAGTAGCTAGATGGATTCTTCTCTCTTTTTGGATCTCAATACAATGTTCTCCCCTCTCTCGTGGAGATCTATTCGATGTAATCTTCTTTTTGCGGTGTGTTTGTTGAGACCGATGAATTGTGGGTTTATGATCCAACTTATCTATGAATAATATTTGAATCTTCTCTGAATTCTATTATGTATGATTGAGTTATCTTTGCAAGTCTCTTCGAATTATCCATTTGGTTTGGCCAACTAGATTGCTAGTTCTTGCAATGGGAGAAGTGTTTAGCTTTGGGTTCAATCTTGCGGTGTCCTTACTCAGTGACAGAAAGAGTTGTAAGGCACGTATTGTATTGTTGCCATCGAGGATAACAAGATGGGGTATTTATCATATTGCATGAATTTATTCCTCTACATTATGTCATCTTGCTTAATGCGTTACTCTGTTTTTAACTTAATACTCTAGATGCATGCTGGATAGCGGTCGATGAGTGGAGTAATAGTAGTAGATGCAGGCAGGAGTCGGTCTACTTGTCACGGACGTGATGCCTATATACATGATCATACCTAGATAACCTCATAACTATGCTAAATTCTATCAATTGCTCAACAGTAATTTGTTCACCCACCATAGAATATCTATGCTCTTGAGAGAAGCCACTTGTGAAACCTATGGCCCCCGGGTCTATTCTCATCATATCAATCTCCATTACTTTATTTTACTTGTTTTGCTTTTACTTTTTACTTTGCATCTTTATACCAAAAATACCAAAAATATTATCTCTATCAGATCTCACTATCGTAAGTGACCATGAAGGGATTGACAACCCCTAAGCGTTGGTTGCGAGTTGCTACCATTTTGTGCAGGTACGAGGGACTTGCGCGTGACGTCCTACTGGATTGATACCTTGGTTCTCAAAAACTGAGGGAAATACTTACGCTACAGTGCTGCATCACCCCTCCTCTTCGGGGAAAACCAACGCTAGCTCGAGACGTAGCAAGAAGGATTTCTAGCGCTGTTGCCGGGGAGGCCTACGCCAAGTCAAGTCAAGATTTACTCTCCCGTCAACGAGCCATTTCTGGCGCCGTTGCCGGGGAAGCCTACGCAAAAGTCAACATACCAAGTACCCATCACAATCTCTATCTCTCGCATTACATTATTTGCCATTTGCCTCTCGTTTTCCTCTCCCCCACTTCACCCTTGCCGTTTATTCGCCCTCTCTTTCCCAATCTCCTCCTCTTTTTCCCTTTGCCTTTTGTTTGCTCGTGTGTTAGTTTGCTTGCTTGTTCGTCACGATGGCCTTACCTAATTTTGGTGATCTTCACCTTAAAAGGCTAGAAGATATCGAAAACAATGTCAGGAAGTTTATGGTCTTGCAATTTGAGCATAATAATTTCTTTAGAAACGAGCTTAAGGAACAAAAGAGTTTTATGAGTTATATGAATAAAGAGCTCGATGATATGTCCAAAGAATTTGATGGTGTAAGAGCCCAAATTGCTCATCTTGAAAAAATGACCGCTGAAATTTCGGATATGCAAGCCACCTTAGTCAATAAGATGGCCGCTAAACCGAATAACTATGAGAATCAAGATGAAGATCTAAAAGTTATTGATGTGTCCCCTATTAAATCGTTGTTTTGCAATGTGAATCTTGATGAATATGATTATGATCTTCCCTTACCTAGAAGGCGTTCTAAGAATTCTGAGTTTTTAGATCCTGATGATGAAATTGATAAAAAAGGGATTGAAAGAAATAAAAATCTAGATATTGCTAAACCCACTATTTTGGATCTCAAGGAATTTAACTATGAAAATTGCTCTTTAATTGATTGTATTTCCTTGTTGCAATCCGTGTTAAATTCTCATCATTCTTATAGTCGAAATAAGGCCTTTACCGAACACATTGTTGACGCCTTAATGCAATCTTATGAAGAAAAGCTTGAGTTGAAAGTTTTTATCCCTAGAAAACACCATGATGAGTGGGAACCTACAATTAAGATTAAAATTAGAAATTACGAGTTTCATGCTTTGTGTGATTTGGGTGCTAGTGTCTCTACTATCCCCAAAGCTTTGTGTGATTTGCTAGATTTCCGTGACTTTGATGATTGCTCTCTAAACTTGCATCTTGCGGATTCCACTATTAAAAAGCCTATGGGAAGAATTAATGATGTTCTTATTGTTGCAAATAGGAATTATGTGCCCGTATATTTTATCGTTCTTGATATAGATTGCAATCCTTCATGTCCGATTATTCTTGGTAGACTTTTCCTTAGAACGATTGGTGCAATTATTGATATGAAGGAAGGGAATATTAAATTCCAATTTCCCTTAAAGAAGGGCATGGAACACTTTCCTAGAAAGAAAATAAAATTACCATATGAATCTATCATGAGAGCCACTTATGGATTGCCTACCAAAGATGGCAATACCTAGATCTATCCTTGCTTTTATGCCTAGCTAGGGGCGTTAAACGATAGCGCTTGTTGGGAGGCAACCCAATTTTATTTTGTGTTTTTTGTTTTTGGTTCTGTTTAGGAATAAATAATCCATATAGATTCTGTTTAGATGTGGTTTTATCTTTTATTTAGTGTTTGTGCCAAGTTAAACCTATTAGATCTTCTTGGAAGATAGTTATTTAATCTTGCTGTAATTTCCAGAATCTTTGTGCTCAGTGCCCGAATTGTCAAAAATCACCAGAACGTGATAAAATAGTGATTCCAATTGCTTCTGATCAATAAACAAATTTCCCAGGTCTTCTAATTTTGGTAGAATTGTTTGGATTCCAGAAGTTTGCGTTAGTAACAGATTACTACAGACTGTTCTGTTTTTGACAGATTCTGTTTTGCGTGTGTTGTTTGCTTATTTTGATGAATCTATGGCTAGTAAAATAGTTTATAAACCAGAGAGAAGATGGAATACAGTAGGTTTAACACCAATACAAATAAAGAACAAGTTCACTACAGTACCTTAAAGTAGTCTTTTGTTTTTTTTCTCTAACGGAGCTCACGAGATTTCTATTGAGTTTTGTGTTGTGAAGTTTTCAAGTTTTGGGTGAATTCTTTTGATGGATTATGGAACAAGGAGTGGCAAGAGCCTAAGCTTGGGGATGCCCATGGCACCCCCAAGATAATCCAAGGACACCAAAAAGTCAAAGCTTGGGGATGCCCCGGAAGGCATCCCCTCTTTCGTCTACTTCCATCGGTAATTTACTTGGAGCTATATTTTTATTCACCACATGATATGTGTTTTGCTTGGAGCGTCTTGTATTATTTGTGTATTTGCTTGTTAGTCTACCACAATCATACTTGCTGTGCACACCTTTTGAGAGAGCCATGTATGAATTGAAATTTGTTAGAATACTCTATGTGCTTCACTTATATCTTTTAAGCTTGATAGTTTACTCTATGTGCTTCACTTATATCTTTTTGAGCGTGATAATTTTTGCTCTAGGAGCACGGTGGTGGTTTGTTTTAAAGAAACTTGATCTCTCATGCTTCACTTAGATTATTTTGAGAGTCGTTAATAGCATGGTAATTTGCTTAATGTTAATATACTTGGTATTCAAGATATGTGAAACTTTCCTTTTAGTGGGTTGAATACTAAGATAAGTTTAATGCTTGGTAATTGTTTTGAGATATGGAGGTGATAATATCATAGTCATTCTAGTTGAGTAGCTGTGAATTTGAGAAATACTTGTGTTAAAGTTAGCAAGTCCCATAGCATGCACGTATGGTTAAAGTTGTGTAACAAATTTGAAGCATGAAGTGTATCTGGCTTGTGCATCCTTATGAGTGGCGGTCGGGGACGAGCGATGGTCTTTTCCTACCAAGCTATCCCCCTAGGAGCATGCACCTAGTACTTGATTTTTGATGACTTCTAAATTTTTTTGCAGTAAGTATATGAGTTCTTTTGACTAATGTTGAGTCCATGGATTATACGCACTTTTACCTTTCCGCCATTTGCTAGCGTCTTCGGTACCGTGCATTGCCCTTTCTCACATTGAGAGTTGGTGCAAACTTCGCCGGTGCATCCAAACCCCATGATATGATACACTCTTTCACACATAAACCTCCCTATATCTTCCTCAAAACAGCCACCATACCTACCTATCATGGCATTTCCATAGCCACCATACCTACCTATCATGATATGATACACTCTTTCACACATAAACCTCCCTATATCTTCCTCAAAACAGCCACCATACCTACCTATCATGGCATTTCCATAGCCATTCCGAGATATATTGCCATGCAACTTCCATCATCATCATCATCATCATGACATGCTTTACTTTTGTCATATTGCCATTGCATGATCTTGTAGTTGACATCGTATTTGTGGCAAAGCCACCATGCATTATTTTTCATACATGTCACTCTTGATTCATTGCACCATCCCGGTACACCGCCGGAGGCATTCATATAGAGTCATATCTTGTTCTAGTATCAAATTGTAATCATTATGTTGTAATCAATAGAAGTGTGATGATCATCATTATTAGAGCATTGCCCAATCAAAAAAAGAGAGAAAGGCCAAAAAGAAAAAAAAAGAAAGGCCCAAAAAAAAGAAGGAGAAAATAAAAAGGGCAATGCTACTATCTCTTTTTCCACACTTGTGCTTCAAAGTAGCACCTTGTTCTTCATGTAGTGAGACTCATATATTGTGCTTCAAAGTAGCACCATGATTTTCATATAGTGAGTATCATAATTTGTCTTGTTCATACTAGTGCGAATTTTTCATTATAGAACTTGGCTTGTATATTCCAACGATGGGCTTCCTCAAAATGCCCTAGGTCTTCATGAGCAAGCAAGTTGGATGCACACCCACTAGTTTTCTTTTGTTGACCATTCTTAGCTCTAGTGCATCCGTTGCATGGCAATCCCTACTCCTTGCATTAACATCAATTGATGGGCATCTCCATAGCTCATTGATTAGCCTCGTTGATGTGAGACTTTCTCCTTTTTTGTCTTCTCCACACAATCCCCATCATCATATTCTATACCACCCATAGTGCTATGTCCATGGCTCGCGCTCATGTATTGCGTGAAGGTTGAAAAAGTTTGAGATTATTTGAGTATGAAACAATTGCTTGGCTTTTCATCGGGGTATAGAAGTTGGGAACATCTTTGTGTGACGAAAATGAAGCATAGCCTAACTATATGATTTTGTAGGGATGAACTTCCTTTGGCCATATTATTTTGAGATGACATAATTGTTTGATTAGTATGCTTGAAGTATTATCATTTTTATGTCAATATGAACTTTTGTCTTGAACCTTTTGGATCTGAATATTCATACCATGATTAAGAAGATTTACATTGAAATTATGCCAAAGTATCACTCCGCATCAAAAATTCTCTTTTTATCATTTACCTACTCGAGGACGAGCAGGAATTAAGCTTGGGGATGCCTGATACGTCTCCAATGTATCTATAATTTTTGATTGCTCTATGCTACTTGATATACTGTTTTGGACTATATTGGGCTTTATTTTCCACTTTTATATTATTTTTGGGACTAACCTATTAACCGGAGGACTAGCCCAGAATTGCTGTTTTTTGCCTATTTCAGTATTTCGAGGAAACAAAATATCAAACAGAGTCCAAATGGAATGAAACCTTCGGGAACGTGATCTTCTCACTGAACGTGATCCAGGAGACTTGGACCCTACTCCAAGAAGTTTCCGGGGAGGTCACGAGGGTGGAGGGCGCGCCCCCCCTGGGCGCGCCCCCTGCCTCGTGGGCCCCTCGGAGCTCCACCGACGTGCTCCTTCCTCCTATATATACCTACGTACCCCCATTAGACCAGAGACAGAGCCAAAAACCTAATTCCACCACCGCAACTTCCTGTATCCACGAGATCCCATCTTGGGGCCTATTCCGGAGCTCCACCGGAGAGGGCATCCATCACGGAGGGCTTCTACATCAACACCATAGCCCTTCCGATGAAGTGTGAGTAGTTTACTTCAAACCTTCGGGTCCATAGCTAGTAGCTAGATGGCTTCTTCTCTCTTTTTGGATCACAATACAATGTTCTCCCCCTCTCTCATGGAGATCTATTCGATGTAATATTCTTTTTGCGGTGTGTTTGTTGAGACCGATGAATTGTGGGTTTATGATCCAACTTATCTATGAATAATATTTGAATCTTCTCTGAATTCTTTTATGTATGATTGAGTTATCTTTGCAAGTCTGTTCGAATTATCCGTTTGGTTTGGCCAACTAGATTGGTAGTTCTTGCAATGGGAGAAGTGTTTAGCTTTGGATTCAATCTTGCGGTGTCCTTACTCAGTAACAGAAAGAGTTGTAAGGCACGTATTGTATTGTTGCCATCGGGGATAACAAGATGGGGTATTTATCATATTGCATGAATTTAACTTAATGTCATCTTGCTTAAGGCGTTACTCTGTTTTTAACTTAATACTCTAGATGCATGCTGGATAGCGGTCGATGAGTGGAGTAATAGTAGTAGATGCAGGCAGGAGTCGGTCTACTTGTCACGGACGTGATGCCTATATACATGATCATACCTAGATAACCTCATAACTATGCTAAATTCTATCAATTGCTCAACAGTAATTTGTTCACCCACCATAGAATATCTATGCTCTTGAGAGAAGCCACTAGTGAAACCTATGGCCCCCGGGTCTATTCTCACCATATCAATCTCCATTACTTTATTTTACTTGTTTTTTCTTTTACTTTTTACTTTGCATCTTTATACCAAAAATACCAAAAATATTCCAAAAATACCAAAAATATTATCTCTATCAGTTCTCACTCTCGTAAGTGACCGTGAAGGGATTGACAACTTCTAAGCGTTGGTTGCGAGTTGCTACCGTTTTGTGCAGGTACGAGGGACTTGCGCGTGACGTCCTACTGGATTGATACCTTGGTTCTCAAAAACTAAGGGAAATATTTACGCTACCGTGCTGCATCACCCCCTCCTCTTCGGGGAAAACCAACACTAGCTCGAGACATAGCACTGCATCACCCTTTCCTCTTCAAGGGAAAAACTAACGCACCGTTGCCGGGGAGATCTATGCCAAGTCAAGACATACCAAGTACCCATCATAAAACTCTCATCTTTTGCATTACATTATTCGCCATTTGCCTCTCGTTTTCCTCTCCCCCACTTCTAAAATGATTTTCAAAAATATTTGCCTTTTTCCTCACCCCTCTTCTGTTCGTCTTTTTCATTTGCTTTTTGTTTGCCCGTTTGTTAGATTGGTTTGTTGCTACCATGTCTGAATCTGGGTAGGTTATCGCTGAAAAGGATAGTAGTAACGATGGGGGAAACTTTGATGCTTTTGCTAATAGTAATCCTCATGAAGAATCTACTATCTTGCACACTAAAAAACTTTGCATAGGTAGCAGCAGTATTATTGAAAAAAGGGGCTATTCAAGATTTCTTTACTTGTGCCAGTGTGCTACCGACGTTAGGTGTATCTATTCTCCATAAAACTAGTAGTCTCGTCGATGCTATATCTTTGCTTGTGGTTGAACTTGAAAGACAATTTGTTCATATGCATCCATGCATACAACGGATTTTTCTAGAGTTCTCTAATATTGAGCATTCTTCTGTTAAGCGCGCCACCACTATATTTCTAGCCCATGAATTTAGATTTATTATGAAAGAAGCTAGTGAAATTTTCACGCATTATAAAGTAGATGGTGGTCGACCTCCCACAGAGGGGGTTCTCTTTAATCAAGAGGAAATAGTGCGTTTACAATCTCTAGATCATGTTGCTTATAATGAAAATTTAAGAAAGAGGGTCCCTACCGATGTTTTAGTTGATAAGATTTCTGAACTTAATGATAATTTTGCTATACAAAAAAACGGATTAGGTTTCTCTCTTGGACACAAGCTCATGACTTTTTCCCAAAAGAACACTTACAATGATGAATTGGTCATACAATATGAGGGGCCGAAGGTGGAACCAATTCCTCCCAAGCTTGATCTTAGGGATCCTTATCCCATTAAATTTAGCCCTTTTGATTACTTTTGCTTACCACAAAGAAAACTTGTTGCTGAACGAAGGAAGTATGACATGAGCTTTCGAGATTTGCCTTATCATTACTATGATTATACCTAGATCTATTTGTGTTTTATGCCGAGTTAAGGGCGTTAAACAATAGCGCTTGTTGGGAGGCAACCCAATTTTATTTTTGTTCTCCGCTTTTTGGTTATGTTTTTCAATAAATAATTCATCTAGCCTCTGGTTAGATGTGTTTTCGTGTTTTAATTAGTGTTTGTGCCAAGTAAGACCTTTGGGATGGCTTACAGTGGTTGTCGTGGAATTGTCACAGCAGATGTCCTAGTGTGAGGACTTAGTCATGAGGCCAACACATCTATGTGGTAGCTTGAGAGGGGTTGATCGGAATCGAGAGACGCAACACAAGACAAGGATTTAAACAGCTTTGGGCCCCGGGAAACATCACCCAGTAACGACCCTACATGCTGTTTGTGGCTAGGTCTTATTATCATCATGAGGGAGTCGCCGTAAATCGGCTCTCCTAGTTATGTCTAGCCTTAAGATTCTCCTCTCCTCTCTTGGGGTGTCCTGGCCCTCCTTATATAAGTTGAAAGGGTGGGTTACATGTAGAGTCCATCTCGGACTAAGACTTAAACTATTCTGACTTCTCTTCATGGGCTTCTTAACATCTTGGGCTTCTTAACGTCTCGAGCTTATTAACCCCAGGCTACTTTGTCTGTTGGGTTATGGCTGTCTGCCGGGTTACCATCTGACTAACCATCTGGCTTATCATCTGCCGGGATATGATCTGACTTAACATTTGCCGAGTTATGACCTAACTTAACATCTGCCGGGTTATGATCTGACTTAACATCTGCCGGGTTATGATCTGACTTAACATCTGTCGGGTTATGATCTGACTTAACATCTGCCTTAACATCTGCCGAATTATGATCTGACTTAACTGTCCCAGCCGGGTCATAACTCCGGCTGGGTCATACTGCAGGGTATATCCCCGACATTAGCCCCAATTTAATTTGGATTTATCCATGTTACACTAATCCTATAAAACAAACACAAGAACAATTTTGACAGATTATGCTCCGGTTTAAGAACTTTTGTAATCCGACACCTGATCATCCTTAACTCCTTGTCATTTCCTTCTTCTAGAAAATCTGGGTCAATAGACCAACTTCATACTCAGTCTTATCTTCAGCCGGCTTGAAGATGTAGAACTTGCCCATTTATCATTGCCAAAATTGCCGGGTTATAAAAAGTGATGGCACCATGTCATAATTGTTTGTTAACATCAGCTTTGAAAGCGTACCTCCCTTATATGAATATCACTTGTAGCCCCCAAGTCTTAAGAAGGGAACATAGTAACAACTTAAGACTTGCTTCAATATGAATGTCACAAGCTTGAAGAAATACAGGTTATTCATCTCAATCATTAATCATAAACTGAGTATTCCACATATGTAGCCCCCAAGTGCCGGGTTGTCATGCTTGCAGCAACCTGGAACTTGTAATTGTCTTATGCTCATAAAAACTTCAACCAGTGTAGCCCCCAAGGGTCGGGTCGTTATGCAATAAGGAGTGGGGACTTTATAGATATGATCACGTAGACTTGAACAACAATGTGTATCCCCCATCATGGGGCTTGAACCCATGCCCACAAGGTTAAGAGCCTTGTGTTTTACCAACTGAGCACTGGATCCTTCAATATAACGGAATAAGGCTCGTGTACCTTCAATTTTTGGCAGGAGCAATTGGTAACCCCCAAGGGCCGGCTCATTATGATGTGATGAGTCGGGTCTTCAATAAGGTGAGCAAAAATGACTTTGCATTAGCCCCCAAGTGCCATGGTGCATGCTGGCAGTGACATGGGACTTGCATATTTAATGTAATCTCAATTCGAATAATGTAGCCCCCAAGTGCCGGGTCGTAAGCCTGCAATGACTCGAGAGTATTCCTTCCATTGTAGAATAAATTATATCCATTGATAAAATAATAGCCATTGCACTGAAGCGACTTTGAAAACCTCAATCATAATATTGGTTATTGATAACCATAATAAAAATCCAGCCATGTTGGCTATTGAAGATTTGAATAATATAATCCGTCGAGGGTATTGACCCGTAGGCATGCAATAGCATGATTTTGATTTCTCAAAGTAAATATATCCTAGCAACTTAACGCCCTTTATCAGGACAGGTTATCAAAACCCCAAATATGCTCAAATATGAGTTATAAAGATTAAGGCTACATGGCCTGAATTGTTTTAAACTAGGATGAACTCAAAAATGTTCAAATAGAAATAATAAATCAGAAAAAACAAGGCTTTCATAGGTGTCCTGGCCTAAAACTCAAGTGCTTTCATGGGCCGCACAGCCACTGAGTTAAACCTTTATACAAAACTTATAAGCCAGACTTCACACAACCAATCATTGTTTTAACTTTGACAAGTTCATGGTCTCTATAAGATTGACTTGTCAAAAGTACGGCGGGTCGTTCCAGGATTACCTAGGCGGAGTGGCAGACTTAAAAAGGCAGGATAACCCAGGGTTTTAGGTGAATACACCTGGCTTCCAAGCCTGGCTTTTAAGCCTATTACAAGGGTCGTAAAAACTCTTGTCCTTTAGAACAAAGAGCCCCCAAGCAATATCTTTGAGCTATGCTCAATGGGCATCTATGTTTGAGTTGTGCTTTTGCAACAGACTCTCTTTGGTCCCTTTAACCTGGGTAGCAATCCCCAAGTGTTTTTATAAACATGGCATATAAGCTGGATCAAAAGGGTAATCATAACTCCGCTAAATAAGCCGGAAGCCCCCATGTGACCATAATAAGATAAGCCCATAAGGAAGGATACCGATGTTTGAACCGCACATCATGGCAGCAAGTTCTCTTTGGCAACCTTTAATTTTTCTGAGAACTCAAACTTGCGAGAGAGGAATTTCTTTTTTCAACCGGAGTTTTAAATTGGATACTAAGAGCTTCCAAGCTTTATGGGAGAGAGATATCTCTTGAGCCGGATTTTAAACCAGAATCTTCATTTTGAGCCAGAAATTTTCTGACGGCCTTTAAATTTTCACCAATAGGGCAGTAAACTCTGTGACCGGGTTATTTTTCCCTTCAATGACCTGGAGTTCTTGAGTCTGCTTTAAACTGGCAATCATTTACTGAATCATGTCATCATAGCCCTCGAGTCTCAAAGCGACTTGAGGAGTTTGCTTGAGATTCTCCATAATTGACCGTGATATAATCCAGCATATAGTTGAACAGCGGAACGCTGCAATACGGTGAAGCTTAGCGGCAAAGGTGGCAAGTTGATGATCTTTGCAATACTCATTGTATATCCCAATATGAGTCATTCAATAAATTTGGTGATATGGTGGTCACTTATGCAGCAGAAAATTTGTCCTGCACATGAAAATATATAGACCAAAGTAATTGTTCTTTGACAAAAACAATATGTGCCAATCAAATAGACGTAGATAGACATCACCTGACTTTGTCTAGATGACGGATGATCCGTATATATATCGTTCATGAATAATCCATAGTAATTTCAATGGCTCTTTAATCACTCTCTCAAAGAGACTTCAAACTGGGCGACGCTTGTTTGAAGAAACGGAAAAGCTCGGTGGGTCAAAGCCCATAGATGAGCGTGGCAGAAGCAGGACCACAGGCAGCTCGCAGTGGCGATTCTGGATGCAACACCCGCAAGACAACGGGCCGGTGGTTTAAAGCGGCACTGTGGTGACTTAGAGCAGAGGTGCAGGTGCTTGGTAATGAAGGCGACGACCGTGGCCATGGCGGATCGAAAACCGCGGTCTAGAGGTGAAGTGAACCAGCAGGTCGACGGAGGCGGCGCCGAGGAGCACTAAAACGGGGCGACTCATGGAGGAGTGGCAAGGTGGTTACACTGTAGTGGCGGGTCGAAGACGAATGCGGCGGCTCAGTGAGGGACAGCCGGTTCGAGGCACACTGAGGCGGCCTGCCGGCGAGGCGCGGCTGAGCCAGCGTCAGGTTGAAGAGGAACGGACGGCTGAATGCTTGACGTGGAGTACCCGTAGTGGCAGGAAGAGCCACAATGGAGGAAGTAGATTCAATGGCGAAGGTGAGCCAGCATGGGCGTGCTCAGAGACGGGTCGTGGCCAAGCAGCTCCAGGTGGCACCGTAGCATAGGCGGGTTAAGGCCGAGGCAATTTGACGAGGCTGCAACCGTGGAAATGGGAGGCCACGGCCGCGGTGGCAGAGGTAACTTGCCACGGCACTACTCCAAGGCGGGGGCGGTTCGCCCGCGGCAGATCATGATGGCTCAAAGCAGCAGAGGCAGTACCCGTGGGTCGACAATGGTGGTAGGCTTCTTAGCGTGGGATCGATGCAAATAGAAGGTGACCTGGCGCAGTGGCGGTTCATAAGTGCAGCGGCGGCGGTGGCAGGGCCCAGGCCGGCCGTAACGGTTTAGAGGCGAGTCACTGTGGTGGTTTAGCATCGTAGGCTAGTGATGCAGTGAGTCATAACAACGATGGAGGTGACCCGGCTGGGGTGATTCATAAACCGGCCGCGGGCAGCGTGAGTCGGCCAGAGGCAAAGGCCGCAGAAGTGAAGGCATCTGGCGGCTCAAGGCACGGGCAACGAGTAAGGTTGCGGTAGCGGCAGCAGCTCGACACAGCGGCCCAAGATGACCACTTTGAAATGGAGGTAAGGCCAAACTAGGGTTAGCAGCTTCTGCACTCGAAGTGGCGTTGTGTGATGACGGTTGTAGTTTCCATCTCCAGTAGATTTGATTGATTCTCTGGGCTCAAACCTGAAGCATGGTCACAATCTGCACTGTCCTTTGTTTGATCTCAGAGAGCCATATCAATTTAACTCCTGTAGGATTTGTACGGTACAAAGAGCAGGAGCCCCAACGTATTTAACCCTTTGTATTGTACGCGCGCGGGAAAACATATAGTCTGATCCAGCCGTTGTAAAACTTTGCAGTGGAATTCCTGAAGAATCTTTGACCCGGTGACTTGCTGTGCCGTATGAAGGCGAAAACTTCAACTCGTCTCAATCTAGTCTGGCACATGCTTTCTCAACGAGGTGGCTTGGTATGGCCACAGGAGCAGTGAGTGGACGAAGCGGGGGACCACGATGGCGGTTTGAGGCAAGGCGGCCGTGAGCGACTTGCAGCAGATATAAGCAGCGTGGTCAAAGCGGAGAGCGGCAGCGCCGGCTCGGCCATGGCGGCTTATGGCAGTAGAGGACGGTAGAGACGAGCCGGTGTTGGAGTACAGTAGCCAACGCGCCTCGGCGGGTTAACGGCGCAGGCGAACCGGGCGGGTCCACGGCAAAGGCGAGCTGCTGGCCTGGAGGTAGCCCAGAAGCGAGGTAAGGCCGCAGTAGTGGCAGGCCGTCAACTCGGAGGTAGCTCAGAGCGGTTCGGAGTGGAGGTGGGTCGCGGCGAACCTCGGCAAAGAGCAGACCGGCCCCGAGACAAGGTAGGCCCGGCTCGGAACGGCTTTGGGTGTAACTTGACGCACCAAAATAGGGGCGACTTAGCAAAATACGACGCCGACCACCAGTTAAAAACCATCTTGACTCCACGCGTGACTCAACAAGTAGTAGTAATTAGCTCTTTTTGGTAGCGATTTAGAGGCCGAGTCATGGTTGGTTTGACTCCGCTGTCACTTATATCAGCGACCGTAGCAAATATTGATGCCTTCGGTTTCGACGGATCACTAGATCCTCAGTGACTTAACCCTAATTTCCCTTGAACTCAAAACCTCGCCCGGGCATTAGATCCGACTGTTATTTTAGACTGATAAACTCAAAACTGATGCAAATCTTTCCAAGCCGATTTCTCTTCATCCGTAAAATTATGAACTTCTCGATCCCTGAGAAAAGATCCCTCCAAGAACTCATCACCACCGTGCGCAGGCCCCATGGTCGGCGCCAACTGTCGTGGAATTCTCACGGCAGATGTCCTAGTGTGAGGACTTAGTCGTGAGGCCAACACATCTATGTGGTAGCTTGAGAGGGGTTGATCGGAATCGAGAGACGCAACACAAGACAAGGATTTAGATAGCTTCGGGCCCCGGGCAACATCATCTGGTAACGACCCTACATGCTGTTTGTGGTTAGGTCTTATTGTCATCATGAGGGAGTCGCCGTAAACTGGCTCTCCTAGTTATGTCTAGCCTTAAGATTCTCCTCTCTTCTCTTGGGGTGCCCTGCCCCTCCTTATATAAGTTGAAGGGGCGGGTCACATGTAGAGTCCATCTCGGACTAAGACTTAAACTATTCTGACTTCTCTTCATGGGCTTCTTAACATCTTGGGCTTCTTAATGTCGCGGGCTTATTAACCCCAAGCGACTCTGTCTGCTGGGTTATGACTGTCTGCCGGGTTACCATCTGACGTACCATCTGGCCTATCATCTGTCGGGTTATGATCTGACTTAACATCTGTCGGGTTATGATCTGACTTAACATCTGTAGGGTTATGATCTGACTTAACATCTGCCGGGTTATGATCTGACTTAACATCTGCCTTATCATCTGCCTTAACATCTGTCGGGTTACGATCTGACTTAACATCTACCAGGTTATGATCTGACTTAACATCTACCAGGTTATGATCTGACTTAACATCTACCGGGTTATGATCTGACTTAACTATCCCAGCCGGGTCATAACTTCCTCTGGGTCATATTGCGGGGTATATCCCCGACAGTGGTAGTTGTTTTGATCTTGCTGAAAAAACAGAAACTTTTACGCCCAGGAAAATAATTTTCGTTTGTTATAGATGCGTGATTTTAATCTGATTCTTTTTGCACAAGATTGGTACATAAATTTCCCTGGTTGTCCTAATTTTTCAGAATTTTTGGAGTTACAGAAGTATTCTAGAGTTAGAGATTACTACATGCTGTTCTGTTTTTGACAGATTCTGTTTCTATATGTTGTTTGCTTATTTTGATGAATCTGTGGGTAGTATCGGGGGGTATGTACCATGGAAAAGTTGGAATATAGTAGATATTACACCAAAATAAATGAAGAATGATTTCTCAACATTACCAAAAGTGGTGATTTATTTTCTTATACTAACGGAACTTATGAGATTTTCTGTTGAGTTTGTGTTGTGAAGTTTTCAAGTTTTGAGTAAGGATTTGATGGACTATGGAATAAGGAGTGGCAAGAGCCTAAGCTTGGGGATGCCCAAGGCACCAAAAGGTAATATTCAAGGACAACCAAGAGCCTAAGCTTGGGGATGCCCCGGAAGGCATCCCCTCTTTCGTCCTCGTATATCAGTAACTTTACTCGAGGCTATATTTTTATTCACCACATGATATGTGTTTTGCTTGGAGCGTCTTGTATTATATGAGTATTTGCTTTTTAGTTTGCCACAATAATCCTTGTTGTACACACCTTTTGAGAGGGACACGAATGAATCGTGATTTATTAGAATACTCTATGTGCTTCACTTATATCTTTTCAGCTAGGCAATTTTGCTCTAGTGCTTCACTTATATCTTTTTAGAGCACTGATACGTCTCCAACATATCTATAATTTATGAAGTATTCATGCTGTTATTTTATCATTCTTGGATGTTTTACAATCATTTTTAGCAACTTTATATCATTTTTTGGGACTAACCTATTGACCCAGTGCCCAGTGCCATTTGTTGTTTTTTGCTTATTTTTAAATCGCAGGAAATCAATATCAAACGGAGTCCAAACACAGTGAAACTTTTTGTGGATTTTTTTGGACCAGAAGATCAACAGTGGGCCAAAGAAGCACCTAGGTGGTGCCCCAAGGGGGGAACAACCCACCAGGGCGCGCCTGGGGGCCCAGGCGCGCCCAGGTGTGCCCACCTCGGTGGACTCCCGCACCCCTTCTTTGCACTATAAATTCCCAAATATTCTGAGACCTTTTGGTGTTAACCTAGATCAGAAGTTCCATCGCCGCAGGGCTCCATAGCCACCGAAAACCAAGCTAGACCCGTTCCGGCAACCTGCCAGAGGGGGAAATCATCTCCGGTGGACAGCTTCATCATCCCGGTGGCCACCAGGATGAGGAGGGAGTAGTCCACCCTCGGGGCTGAGGGTTTGTACCAGTAGCTATGTGATTAATCTCTCTCTCGTGATCTATATCATGGGCTTTGTTAATATAGTCGGATCATATGATGTTTCTCCCCTGTACACTATTGTTGTGATGAATTGAATCTTTACCCTTTAAAGTTTTGTGATGTCGGATTGAATGTTCATATTTGAGAACACATGATGTATGTCTTACGGTATGAATACTTGAGGTGACAATGGGGTATCATATTGATTCACTTGATATACATTATGGCACTCAACTTGCGCATTCTCGCACTGATATTGAGGTAATCTATGCATAGGGGTTAATGCACGTTTTTATTATCTTTTCTCTGATAGAAACTTTGGGGTTTCTTTATAGTTCTTTGTGTGGATTGAGTATTATGAATATGAATATGCTTTGGTGTTATTCTAGTATGAACTCTAGGATATATCGAATGGAAAAAATAGCTTTGCGTTATTTTAGTACGAACTCTTGAATAGATCGAGCGGAAGAATAGCTTTGAGGTGGTCTCGTACCCTACCAACAATTTCTATTTTTATTTCTCCGCTAATAGGAACTTGGGAGTGATTCTTTGTTGCACTTTGAGGGATAATCATATGATCCAACTATGTTAGCACTGTTGGGAGATTGCACTAGTGAAAGTACAGACCCTAGGCCTTGTTTTTAAGCATTGCAATACCGTTTTTGTGCCCGTTTACTATTTTCTACCTTGCTGTTTTTATTTATTCAGATTATAAAAATATATTCGACCATCTATATTACACTTTTATCACCATCTCTTCGCCGAACTAGTGCACCTATACAATTTGCCATTGTATTGGGTGTGTTGGGGACACAAGAGGTTTCTTCTATTTGATTGCAGGGTTGTTTGAGAGAGACCATCTTCATCCTACACCTCTCACGGATTGATAAACCTTAGGTCATCCACTTGAGGGAAAATTGCTACTGTCCTACAAAACTCTGCGCTTGGAGGCCCAACACGTGTCTACAACAATAAAGTTGCGTAGTAGACATCAAGCTCTTTTCTGGCACCGTTGCCGGGGAGGTGAGTGCTTGAAGGTATATCTTTAGATCTTCCAATTAAATATTTTAGTTTCTTTTTTTATCACTAGTTTGGTTTATAAAAAGAAAACTAAAAAAATGGAATTGAGGTTGCATCATATTATTAATCATCTTTATAACATCTTTCTTGAAAATGATGGTTCAGAAAATTGTGCTCAATTGTTAGAAGAAGAAGTCAATAAAATGTTTGGCACAAAATATTTGAATGATGAGTATGATTGCAATGTTGTTAGTATAAATTCTTTGAATATCCAAAATGCTAATGATGATTGCACAAGTCATGACAAAAATGTTTCTTATAAGCATGTCAATTTTTGCGGAGTGAATTGGGAATGCATTTGCACACCAAAAAGGGAAGATAGATTTTGTAAGAAGCATAAATATTTAGAAATGAAAAGTTGCAAGAGAGGCTATATGGTTGTGATGAAAGATATAATTTTTCGCCATCCTTGTGAACTTTGCAATGAATGTGGTCATTTAAATCTCCAATGCAGTTTGTTTCAATCAAATCGTGTCCAAAAATTGTGATACCTTGATTTCCCTTAAGCATCATAACGATCTTAGTCTTCTTTTGGGGTATGAAGAAATGAAACATATAACTAAGGGTTTCCCAAATCCCAAGAGATTTCTTGATTTTGATCTAGAGGAAATTTATATGTCTTGTACGGTAAATTGCATTGAGAATCCTTATATTGCCAACTATCTAAAGACAAGAAAACAAATAGAATATGAAGAGAGTAGTAATGAAAGGGAAAATATTTCCCAATACCGTCCTAGTGTTTATTATGATGAATCAGGTAATGAGGAGGAGCTTCCTATCCAATCAATCTCTTCAACAAGAAGCTTTAAAGAATTAATTAAACCCACACATGATGTGGTGAAGAAGAAGAAAAGAAGAAAGAATAAAGGTAAAAAGGTATCTCTCCCAAATAATGTTGCTCCTATCACCATTGTGCCTCATGAAAGTGAATCAAATATGTTGATGGAGGACGATGATATTGAGTATGATTTTGTGATACCTACTACTTGTTGTAATGATTATGATTGGGAAGACAACGATATCCCTTATGATCTTGAAAATCTATTTAGCACTTGCTTAGAAGAATATGATAATAATGTTTTCTATACTATTGGTGCCATTCATGCTATTGATAAGAATGGTTGTGATGACATGCAAAACCACAAGCTTGGGGATGTTATGTTTAATGAGTATGATATGTTTGAAGATTTATTTACAGAAAATAATGCTTGTCCTAAGCTTGGGGATGCTTTGCTTAATGAATATGATCCTTTGATTCCTTCTACTTTTGATAAGAAAATTTATTATGATGATAGCATGCCTCCTATTTATGATGATTACATAGATAAAAGTGGGTTTGGAGTCAACTCTAGGTAGTAGTGATCCCACTATTTTGGAGGGTGTTGAATCTTATTATAATATTGATGAAAGTGGATTTGGAGAGGTCATGACTCTATTTAGTGATACATCCACTATTTTGAAAGAGGTTTCAATTGACTTTGACAATGAAGTTGCTATCTATGATGATTATTATGATGACATCTATGCCATAAAGAGTGATAAATCTTCTATGCTTGAGCATCATGAAAAGAGTGTTGTATGTGATAGTTATATTGTTGAATCCATTCATGATGTTTCTGAAAATTATTATGAGGAAGGAACTTATGCTCTTACATATCTCAATAATATCAAGTTTCTTCTCTATGTGTTGATTGTTTTGAAGTTGCACTTGTTTTGCCTTCCCATCCTAGTTGATTCTTGTTCCCATAAGTTGTTTTCTCACAAAATCCCTATGCATAGGAAGTGGGTTAGACATAAATGTGCTACTTATATGCTTCATGATGCTCTCTTCATGTTTCAATTCTTATTTTTTTATACGAGCATCATTGAAATCATCATGCCTAGCTTAAAAGGCATTAAAGAAAAGTGCTTGTTGGGAGACAACCCAACACTTTTACCTACTGTTTTTGTGTGTTCACATTATTATGCTACCGTATTTATAATGTTTTATTGCTTTCGTTTCAATAAAGTGCCAAGTAAAGCCTTTAGGATCATGTTGGGTGATAGTTGCTTTGATCTTGCTGAAAAACAGAAATGTTTGCGCTCACAAAAATAATTCTAGTTTTTAACCGAAGAGTGCTTTTGAGTTTATTCTTTTTGCAGAATATTAATATACAAATTGCTCACGTGGTCCTACTTTTTCAGAATTTTTCGAGTAGTGGAAGTATGGTTGGAGTACAGATTACTGCAAACTGTTCTATTTTTGACAGATTCTGTTTTCAATGCATAGTTTACTTGTTTTCTAGTTTCTATGGCTTATATTGCTCAATATAAATTGTGGAAATGCGAGAATGCTCTTTAGAGCTCGGGCTCCATGGAGCCTGAGTTTGACTTGGTCAAAATTCAAGCTTTTACGTTTCAATTTTTTTAAAAAAATACACACATACTTAGAGACATAAAGCATATGTGTGTAAATTTTCAGGACGAAACACCTTAAAATGAGTGGTACACAAAAAGAAAAAATCTAAGACTTTTTAGTATATGCACTATTCATCCTCAAAGTCCATGAATTTGTCTTTTTTGCACAGATCACATTTTAGGATAATTAATTCTTAAATTTAACATACATACACATAATATCCTTGTTTACTCGTATGATTTGTTTCAGATTTTATTGAAATTGAAAAGTGCGAATTTTGAATTTTTCAAAAAATCTGGCCTCCAAGGAGGCCGAGCTCCAAAAGGCCCTACTCGTGGAAATGATATGATATAGTAGGCATTGTGTGAGAATAATTATGAATCTTGTCTTTGGCAGTACCAAAAGTGGAATGGTTTGCTCTTTATCATACTAACCTATCTCACAAAGTTCCTTAAAGTTTTGTGTGATTGAAGTTTTCAAGTTTTGGGTGAGATGTCAATATGAGTAGAATAAGGAGTGATGATACTCTAACCTTGGGGATGCCCAAGGCACCCCAAGGTAATATTCAAGGAAGATCCAAGCAACTAAGCTTGGGGATGCCTCGGAAAGCATCCCCTCTTTCGTTTCCAACATTATCGGTAACCTCACTTGGAGCTATGTTTTCATTCGTCACATGATATGTGTTTTGCTTGGAGCATCATTTTCTTTTGCTAGGATTTGCTTGATGTTATTTAGAATAATATTTTGCATCTTTATTTTTAATAAAAATATCAAGTATAGCCTTTGCCATGCTTATTTTGCAAGTCTACTTGTTGTTGTTTCAAAACAGAAAGTTTATCGATGTTGCAAAAATTCCCTAGAAAATTCAGAATGTGATAAAATGTTGATGTTTTTTGCAAAATGAGCTCTGATAAATTTTCTACAGCTTGGCAAATGTTCATAACTTTTGGAGTTAGGGAAGTGCTGATACTCTTGCATTCTTTACAGACTGTACTATTTTAGCAGATTGTTGTTATGTTTGCATTGTTTGCATATGTTTGCTTTTTTAATGATTCTATTTGAGGATAGGAGTATTAAATATGCAGAGGCATTTAGTATGCAATGTTGAATAATAATTTTAGTGGTTTGCTACAGTAGAGTGTGATAAGGTTTTTGCATTGGTTTATACTAACTTATCTCACGAGTTCTTGTTGAGTTTTGTATGGATGAAGCTTTTGAGATTTAGGAAAACCGTGATATGGGAGGAACTAAGGAGACATAAAAGCTCAAGCTTGGGGATGCCCAAGGCATCCCAAGATAATATTTCAAGAAGTCTCAAGCATCTAAGCTTGGGTATCCCCCGGTAGGCATCCCACCTTTTTTCTTCAACAATTATCGGTTAGTATCGGTTGAGCCTAAGTTTTTGCTTCTTCACCTGATGTGTGCTATCCTTGGATTGATATTTTATTTTGTTTTTCTTGCTGTTTTATTAAAGTACTTAGATTTGAAAGTTTTTAAATAAAATAGAGTCCTCAAATAGTTGTCAGGAAGGCTAAGTAAGCGGCATTCACATCTCGTCAATGAAGCTCTTTTCTATAAAATTGCTGTTGTGCTTCACTTATATCCTATGAGTAAATTATTGAATAAATTGAATGTCATGAAGTTGAAATCATATCATGCCTAGTGGTAGCTTAACATTGGGTTTAAAAGTGAAATCTTTTGAGGCTTGACAATCACAATATTGTTCATACAAGCAATTCACGAATAATTAGTATAAGGAAGAGAACTTTCACATGTAAATACACTATCATGGAAATCTTTTGTGATTGTGAGCCCCCATCAAAATATTATATGCCAAAATTGTTGACGTTGGACAAGGAATACAACGTAATGATTTATGTTTGTTCATATTCATATAGAAGTTATATTGTCATAGATCGTTCAACATGTGGTGCTTGCCCCCCATCTTTGCTAGCCAAAAATTCCGCACCAAGTAGAGATACTACTTGTGCATCCAAAAACCCTTAAACCCAAATCTTATTTTCAAGAGTCCACCATACCTACCTAAGGATTGAGCAAGATCCTTCAAGTAAGTTGTCGTCGGTGCAATAAGGCAATAGAAATTTCTTCTAAAAGTGTGAGAGAAAATTGAGCGTTGCACGAACTTGTGATGGCAAAAGCGACGGACTGCATAATAAAGGTTGCTATCATCAGGGGCAATACAACGTGACGTTCTTTTGCACTAAGTGGTTGATCATACAAACAAATAAGCGCATGGCAACCTCTGCTCACCTCTACGAAGGGCCTATCTTTTACTTTTCAGTATTTACTTTTATGCAAAGAGTCAAAGTATTTCTCTCTATTCCCTTTTATTTTTATCCTTTGGCAAGCATCATGTGGTGAGGAAAGATCTAGGCACATATGTCCAGTTGAATATGGGTAGCATGAGTTATTATTGTTGACATCACCCGTGAGGTGAATACATTGGGAGGTAAAACAATAAGCCTCTATCTTCTATGTGTCCGGTTGAAACGCTTTGCTCATGTGTACGAAGCGAGTGTTAGCAATCATAGAAGACTGTATGATGGTTGAGTATGTGGAGCTCTTACTTAAACTCTGTTGAATAAGTTGAATTGCAATTGCTTGGTGACTAAGAACATAGGTTGTTGGGTTTCAAGAGAATTCATTGTTTGAACCTTAACATGTGAATTGGTTGCCACTATAACATGAGAAGTTTTATAAGAAAGAATTGTTGTTATGATGCTAGGAAAAGTGATTGAAATTATCATTGATTAAACTTGTGCACTTTTCTAGCATTCACACTTCATAAATTATTTGTTTTATCATTTACCTACTCGAGGATGAGTAGGAATTAAGTTTGGGGATGCTGATACGTCTTCAATGTATCTATAATTTATTAAGTATTCATGCTGTTATTTTATCATTCTTGGATGTTTTACAATCATTTTATAGCAACTTTATATCATTTTTGGGACTAACCTATTGACCCAGTGCCCAGTGTCAGCTGTTGTTTTTTGCATATTTTTTACATCGTAGGAAATCAATATCGAACGGAGTTCAAACACCACGGAACTTTTTGTGGATTTTTTGGACCAGAAGACCAACAGTGGGCCAAAGAAGCACATGGGTGGTGCCTCAAGGGGGGCACAACCCACCAGGGCGCGCCTGGGGGCCCAAGCGCGCCCAAGTGGGTAGTGCCCACCTCGGTGGCCTCCCGCACCCCTTCTTTGCACTATAAATTCTCAAATATTCCGAAACCGTTCGGGGTTAACCTAGATCAGAAGTTCCGCCACCGCAGGGCTCCGTAGCCACCAAAAACCAATCTAGAACCGTTCCGGCACCCTGTTGGAGGGGGAATCATCTCCGATGGCCATCTTCATCATCCCAGCGGCCACCACGATGAGGAAGGAGTATTCCACCCTCGGGGCTGAGGGTTTGTACCAGTAGCCATGTGATTAATCTCTCTCTCTCGTGATCTATATCATGGGCTTTGTTAATATAGTCAAATCATATGATGTTTCTCCCCTGTACACTCTTGTGGTGATGAATTGAATCTTTACCCTTTGAAGTTTTGTCATGTCGGATTGAATGTTCAGATTTGAGAACACATGATTTATGTCTTGCGGTATGAATACTTGAGGTGACAATGGGGTATCATATTGATTCACTTGGTATACGTTATGGCACTCAACTTGCGGATTCCCGCAGTGATATTGGGGTAATCTATGCATAGGGGTTGATGCACGTTTTTATTATCTTTTCTCCGATAAAAACTTCGGGGTCTCTTTGTAGTTCTTCGTGTGGATTGAGTATTATGAATATGAATATGCTTTGGTGTTATTCTAGTACAAACTCTAGGATAGATCGAACAGAAAAAATAGCTTTACGTTATTTTAGTACGATCTCTTGAATAGATCGAGTGGAAAGAATAGCTTTGAGGTGGTCTCGTACCCTACAAAAAGTTTCTATCTTTTGTTCTCCGCTAATGGGAACTCGGGAGTGATTCTTCGTTGCACTCTGAGGATAATCATATGATCCAACTATGTTAGAATTGTTGGGAGATTGCACTAGTGAAAGTACGGACCCTAGGCCTTGTTTTTAAGCATTGCAATACCGTTTTCGTACCCGTTTACTATTTGCTACCTTGCTGTTTTTATTTATTCAGATTATAAAAATATATTTCTACCATCAATATTACACTTTTATCACCATCTCTTCATCGAACTAGTGCACCTATACAATTTCCATTGTATTGGGTGTGTTGGGGACACAAGAGATTTCTTGTATTTGATTGCAGGGTCATTTGAGAGACACCATCTTCATCCTACACCTCTCACGGATTGATAAACCTTAGGTCATCCACTTGAGGGAAAATTGCTACTGTCCTACAAAACTCTACGCTTGGAGGCCCAACACGTGTCTACAACAATAAAGTTGCGTAGTATGCTAGAAGTATTATTGTTTTTATGTCAATATTAAACTTTTGTTTTGAATCTTATGGATCTAAACATTCATGCCATAATAAAGAAAAATTACATGGATAAATGTGTTCGGTAGCATTCCACATCAAAAATTCTGTTTTTATCATTTACCTACTCGAGGACGAGCGGGAATTAAGCTCGGGGATGCTTGATACGTCTCCAAGGTATCTATAATTTTTGATTGTTCCATGCTATTATATTATCTGTTTTGGATCTTTTACATGCATTAATATGATATTTTATATTATTTTTGGGACTAACCTATTAACCTAGAGCCCAGCACCAGTTTCTGTTTTTTCCTTGTTTTTGAGCTTCGCAGAAAAGGAATACCAAACAGAGTCCAAATGAAATAAAACTTTCACGATAATTTTTCTTGGACTAGAAGACACCCCGGAGATTTGGAGTTCAAGTCAGAAGAGCCACGAGGCGGCTACAAGGGGGGAGGGCGCGTCCCCTGCCTTATGGGCTCCTCGTGACTCCCGTGACCTAGTTCTGCCTCCTATATATTCACATATATTCCCAAACCACCAAAAGCATCCACGAAAACACTTTTCCACTGCCGCAACCTTCTGTTCCCATGAGATCCCATCTTGGGGCCTTTTCTGGCATCCTATTGGAGGGGGATTCGATCACGGAGGGCATCTACATCAACTCTATTGCCCTTCCAATGAAGCGTGAGTAGTTTCCCTCAGACCAACAGGTCCATAGCTAGTAGCTAGATGGCTTATTCTATTTCTCTTTGATTCTCAATACCATGTTCTCCTCGATGTTCTTGGTTTCTACCCGATGTACACTAGTAGAAAACAGGGCTATGGTCTAGGCCGGCTCAGCCCATTAGTCCCGGTTCAGTGTAGAACCGGGACTAATGTGGGCATTGGTCCCGGTTCGTGAACCCAGGGGGCCGGCCGGGCCACATGGGCCATTGGTCCCGGTTCGTCTGGACCTTTTGGTCCCGGTTGGTGGGACGAACCGGGACCAATGGGCCTCGCTCCTGGCCCACCACCATTGGTCCCGGTTGGTGGCCTGAACCGGGACCAAAGGCTCCCCTTTAGTTCCGGTTCTTGCCACAAACCGGGACCAATGAGGTGCCTATATATATACCCTCGCCCGCGAGCAGAGCACTCCAATGCTCTATTTTTCTCTGGCCGGCGAGGGGAGGGGTTTGTGGTGCTCTAGCTCACCTCCTATGCACATGAGGTGTTCGATGGAATGCCCGAGCCACACTACTTAAACTTTCTCCTCTCGAAGCTCGACCTCCAAGCTCCATTTTCCTCGAGATTTGTCTAGATTTAGCGGTCCGTCACGCCCCGTCCCCGTCTTCACCGCCGTCGATCACCCGCGCTGATCTCATCACCGACACCACCGTGGTGAGCCTCTTGTTCTTATCTTCTTTCTGAAAGGAAAAATATTCTTACTTGTCTGTTTAGATAGATACTTGTATCATTTTCTTACATTTATTATTGCATCTTATATAGTGCGATGGTTTTGGTATCCGCCCCCGTCGGCCCTCGTCCTGTCTATGATTCGGATTTGGTATGTATATTATCTTCATAACTATTGGTTCATTTATTGTTTATGAAAATTATGCCGACCAACGTGACATAGATTTTATTTATCTAGGATGTATGTGAATCGGAAATGCCAACCGACCCTATTGTCGAGAGGTTAAATTTAGTTGAAGAAGAAAACAATTTGTTGAAGGAAAAAATAAAAAAAATTGAGGAGGAGAAGATGATATTGGAGTTGCATGTTGCGGATGTCGTCGATGATCACAAGATCAAGATGGATGCAATGCGCTTGAAGATTAGAAAGATTAGAAAATATGCCATTCATACCGAGGCTTGGTATCATTATGCTGTTGGATCAATTGTTACCTTGGTTGCGATTATGATCGCATTTGTTTTCGCATTGAAATGTTTTACATAGTTTCAATGTATGGTTTAATTAATTAGATGCTCTGGAGAGCTATATGTTGTTAGATGAGAACAATGTATGCACTTTGGTTTTAATGTGATGATGAACTTCTATTAATTTGGACACTTAATTATATATAATGCACGCAGATGAACCGGCAATGGATGTACGGTGACAGACACACCCGCGAGTACATTAAGGGCGTGCATGAGTTTCTCGATGCGGCTAAGGCAAACAAGCAGAATGGTTTTATGTGTTGTCCATGCACTGAATGTGGGAATATGAGGTCTTACTCTAACCGGAAAATCCTTCACTCCCACCTGCTTTACAAGGGTTTCATGCCACACTATAATGTTTGGACGAGGCACGGAGAAATAGGGGTTATGATGGAAGACGGCGAAGAAGAAGAGTACGATGACAACTATGTGCCCCCTGAATACGGTGATGCTGCAACGGGGGGAGCTGGTGAAGATCAAGAGGAACCAGACGATGTGCCCAATGATGCTGCCACGGGTGAAGCTGCTGAAGAACAAGAGGAACCAGACGATGTGCCCGATGATGATGATCTCCGCCGGGTCATTGTCGATGCAAGGACGCAATGCATTAGTCAAAAGGAGAAGCTGAAGTTCGATCGCATGTTAGAGGATCACAAAAAAGGGTTATACCCCAATTGCGAAGATGGCAACACAAAGCTCGGTACCGTACTGGAATTGCTGCAGTGGAAGGCAGAGAATGCTGTGGCTGACAAAGGATTTGAGAAGCTACTGAAAATATTGAAGAAGAAGCTTCCAAACGATAACGAATTGCCCGACAGTACATACGCATCAAAGAAGGTCGTATGCCCTCTAGGATTGGAGGTGGAGAAGATACATGCATGCCCTAATGACTGCATCCTCTACCGCGGTGCATACAAGGATCTGAACGCATGCCCGGTATGCTGTGCGTTGCGGTATAAGATCAGACGAGATGACCCTGGTGATGTTGACGGCGACCCCCTCAGGAAGAGGGTTCCTGCGAAGGTGATGTGGTATGCTCCTGTAATACCACGGTTGAAACGTCTGTTCAGAAACGAAGAGCATGCCAAGTTGATGCGATGGCACAGTGAGAACCGAAAGAAAGATGGGAAGTTGAGAGCACCCGCTGACGGGTCGCAGTGGAGAAAAATCGAGAGAAAGTACTGGGATGAGTTTGCAAAGGACCCAAGGAATGTATGGTTTGCTTTAAGCGCGGATGGCATTAATCCTTTCGGGGAGCAGAGCAGCAATCACAGCACCTGGCCCGTGACTCTATGTATGTATAACCTTCCTCCTTGGATGTGCATGAAGCGGAAGTTCATTATGATGCCAGTTCTCATCCAAGGCCCTAAGCAACCCGGCAACGAAATTGATGTGTACCTAAGGCCATTAGTTGAAGAACTTTTACAGCTGTGGAATGGAAACGGTGTACGTACGTGGGATGAGCACAGACAAGAGGAATTTAACCTTAAGGCGTTGCTGTTCGTGACCATCAACGATTGGCCCGCTCTCAGTAACCTTTCAGGACAGACAAACAAAGGATACCACGCATGCACGCACTGTTTAGATGACACTGAAAGTATATACCTGGACAAATGCAGGAAGAATGTGTACCTGGGCCATCGTCGATTTCTTCCGACCAACCATCAATGTCGAAAGAAAGGCAAGCATTTCAATGGCGAGGCAGATCACCGGAAGAAGCCCGCCATGCGCACCGGTGTTCACGTGCTTGCTATGGTCAATGATTTACACTACGTAATCTTTGGAAAGGGTCCCGGTGGACTAGCTGTTCCGAATGACGCTGAGGGACACGCACCCATGTGGAAGAAGAAATCTATATTTTGGGACCTACCCTACTGGAAAGACCTAGAGGTCCGCTCCTCAATCGACGTGATGCACGTGACGAAGAACCTTTGCATGAACCTGCTAGGCTTCTTGGGCGTGTATGGGAAGACAAAAGATACACCCGAGGCATGAGAGGACCTGCAACGTTTGCACGAAAAAGACGGCATGCCTCCGAAGCAGTATAAAGGTCCTGCCAGCTACGCTCTTACGAAAGAAGAGAAAGAAATCTTCTTTGAATGCCTGCTCAGTATGAAGGTCACGAGTGGCTTCTCGTCGAATATAAAGGGAATAATAAATATGCCAGAGAAAAAGTTTCAGAACCTAAAGTCTCATGACTGCCACGTGATTATGACACAACTGCTTCTGGTTGCATTGAGGGGGCTTCTACCGGAAAACGTTCGATTAGCCATTGTGAAGCTATGTGCATTCCTCAATGCAATCTCTCAGAAGGTGATCGATCCAGAAATCGTACCAAGGCTAAGGAGTGATGTGGCACAATGTCTTGTCAGTTTCGAGCTGGTGTTCCCACCATCCTTCTTCAATATCATGACGCACGTCCTAGTTCATCTAGTCGACGAGATTGTCATCCTGGGGCCCGTATTTCTACACAATATGTTCCCTTTTGAGAGGTTCATGGGAGTCCTAAAGAAATATGTCCGTAACCGCGCTAGGCCAGAAGGAAGCATCTCCATGGGCCATCAAACAGAGGATGTTATCGGGTTTTGTGTTGACTTCATTCCTGGCCTTAACAAGATAGGTCTCCCTAAATCGCGGTATGAGGGGAGACTGACTGGAAAAGGCACTCTGGGAAGAGACTCAATAATATGCAGGGACGGATATTCTTGGTCTCAAGCACACTACACAGTTCTACAGAACTCTACCTTGGTGACCCCGTATGTCGATGAACACAAGAACAGTCTGCGCTCCAAACACCCGGAGCCGTGCGACGACTGGATTACATGTGAACACATCAGGACTTTCAGCAGTTGGTTGGAAACACGTCTCAGAGGTGACAACACTGTTTGTGATGAGTTGTATTTGTTGTCCAGGGGACCATCTTTGACTGTACTGACTTACAAAGGATACGAGATAAATGAGAATACATTTTACACGATCGCCCAAGATCAAAAGAGCACCAACCAAAACAGCGGTGTCCGCTTTGATGCAGCAACCGAGAGCGGAAAGGACACATATTATGGTTACATAGTGGACATATGGGAACTTGACTACGGACCTGATTTTAAGGTCCCTTTGTTTAAGTGCAAATGGGTCAATCTGTTAGGCGGCGGGGTACAGGTTGACCCACAGTACGGAATGACAACAGTGGATCTGAAAAATCGTGGGTACATTGATGAACCGTTCGTCCTAGCCAATCATGTGGCACAGGTTATCTATGTGAAGGACATGTCTACCAAACCGAGAAAAAGAAAAGATAAGGAAGCGAATACATCATACGATGAGCCAAAGCGCCACATAGTTCTTTCAGGAAAAAGGGACATCCTGGGAGTGGACGGCAAGACAGACATGTCTGAAGATTATGAAAAGTTTCATGAAATTCCTCCCTTCAATGTCAAGGCTGACCCAAGCATCCTGATAAACAATGAAGATTATCCATGGTTACGGCGCAATAAGCAAATGACACAAGCAAAGAAAAAGTGAAGACTTTCTCCCGCAATAAGCAAATGCTATGTGGGTGAAATTATGATACCATCCCAACTTTCAACTTTTTCAGAGTTCATTTGAAATGCTTTCATGTCTTATGGTTCGAAACTTTGATACTTCGAAAGTGATTGTCCATTTTGTACACGAAGTGCATCAAGTTTTTGTCGTAACCCTCTCTACTTTTTGGAACATGCTATGTTGGTGAAATGATGATATCATGGCAACTTTCAACCTTTTCAGAGTTCATTTTGAAATGCTTTCCAATTTCAGAGTCATTTAGCTCAAAGAATGAATTAATAGCAAACAGAATGAACTACAAAACTTTTATGAAAATAAAAACAATCAATTAAAATATTATTTTATGATCAACTAAAATAAAACTATAATATTCTTCAATAGCAAAAAGAATATAATTTGTGTGACCTAAAATCAAACTATAAGTATCTAATTGTAAGTATAAATAAAAAATAAATAAAAAAGAAAAAAATTCTAATTTTATAGTAAAGTTATTCATAAACTAGTGATTCACACAAATTTTTAAAAATTCAAATTTAAACTATTTAAAATTTAAAACTAATGGCACTAACAGAAAGTTTATAATTTTTGTGACCTAAAAGCAAAAAGAAATCACTAAAAAACTGTAAGTATTTAGTTTTAAGTAGAAATAAAAAAATAAAAAACCAAAAAAATATAGAAATAAAAAAGAAAAAACCAAAAAAAATGCCACCTACTGGGCCTCCACGGCCTGAATACGACTAGAAACCCTACATGGGCCAGGATTCAGGCCCGCAGAAGGCCCAATAGGCCCACAGGCAAAGCAGTGCCAAATTAGGCCCATAGGCCTGCTGTTCAGAGGAGTTCGAGAGGGAGGAGGCAGCAGAGCTTATAAACTGGTGTTGGACGCTGTCAACTAGCAATGTGGGACTAAACTTATGGGCGCGGGGCAGCACAAGGGTATTGGTCCCGGTTGGTGGCCCTAACCGGGACTAAAGGTGGCATTGGTCCCGGTTGGTGGCACCAGCCGTGACCATTGCCCCCCTTTAGTCCCGGTTGGTGCCACCAACCGGGACCAATGGGCTTCGCTTCCCGCCCTTTGGGCTGCCGAAAAGAGGCATTGGTCTCGGTTTGTGGCACCAACCGGGAATAATGCCCACCTTTAGTCCCGGTTGCTGCCACGAACAGAGACTAAAGCCTCTTCTATATAAGGCCACACTTTGGAATTTTTCATTCTCATCTTGCAGTTGTCGCCCCTGACGCCGCCAGGCTGCCCCGACGCCGCCCCGCCCCCATCGTCGCCGTCGCCCGCGCCGCGCGCCGCCACGGCCCGCCCCCGTCGCCGTCGCCCTCGTCCCTGCCCCGACGCGCACCGCCCCGTCCCGCCCTCGCCGTCGCCCGCGCCGGCCCCTTACCCGACGCCCTCCGCCCTGGCTACCGTCCCCGTCATCGCGTCCCCGAGCCGGCCGTCCTCCTCGCCAGACTCCAGCCGTCGCCGCCCCCCTCAAAGTGAGCCCCCCTCTCGAGTGCCACTCTTGCGCCGCCCGAGCGCCCTTGCTCCGCCACTGCTCCATGGTCGCCGCCGCCCGAGCGCCCCGGCTCCGCCCCTGCGCCCTTGCTCCGCCCCTGCTCCGCCGGCCCCGAGCGCCCGAGGAGAAGTAGAGGAGAGGAGAAGTGGAGCAGCAGCAACGCGCTGTCCACTTTTCTGGAATTTTTTGGAACAGGAGGAATTTTTTTGTCCATATAGAAGGTGTTTGATGAAATACTAGATGGTTTTGGGCATTTTTGGAATTTTAAAAAAAATTTGTGGTGAGGTACTGATGCAAGACAAAGGCGATGGAAAAATTTCAGAATTTTTGGAGAGGTTTAGAATAGGTTTTCAACAAGTTATTTGAATCCGATTCAAATTTCATTTGAATGAAATTTGAAAATTTTGAACTATGGATCAGAATATGCTAAATATGTCAAAAATGTTTTTTATATGATGTTTTTTTCATATATGTATTCATTTTTTTATTTAGGTTGTTAATTAGTAGATATCGATTTTAGGTTAGTGTAGAGGAAAAAGTAAAATAAGGAAAAGGAAGAAAAGAGGAAGAAGGAAGAAGAAGAAGAAAAAGAAAAGGAAGGAGTTTGGAAAGGAAAATAAGAAGAGGAAGGCTTCTTTTTTTTTCTTCAATCTTCTCCTCTATTTTGTTCATGGATATATGCTAAAGAAAACGAGGGGGGTGATAGATGATGATGAGGGGTCGAGAGTGGGACGAGAGGTCGAGAGGTGTCGAGGGGAGAAAAAATATGTTATCAGGGACGAGGGTCATCGAGGGGTCAAGAGAGGGATGAGGGGTCGAGAGAACTAAATAAGAAGAAGAAGAGGAGAGGAAGAAGAGGAGAAATAAATAAGAAGAAGAAAAAAGAAGGGGAAGAAGAGGGAGAAGAAGAGGAGAGGAAGAAGAGGAAGTCTTCTCCTCTATTCTTTCTTTTCTTCTTCTTCTTCCTCTTTATTTTATCGGGAACGAGGGTCTTCGAGAGGTCAAGGAGCGGTAGAGGAGAAACCCTAAATAGAAAGTATCGTCGGTGTGAGATACATGTACCGTCGGTGTCGGACACTACACCCACATCCCACAAGTGGCGCGGGCTTCGACGCCCACGTCACTTGTGGGACGTGGATGTAGTGTCTGACACCGAAGGCCACATGTATCTCACACCCACGAAACTTGCTAGCTATTTAGGGTTTCCTCTACCGAAAAGAAGAGGAGAAATAAATAAGAAGAAGAAAAAAGAAGAAAAATAAGTGGAGAAGAAGAAAGGAATAGTGGAGAAAAAGAGAAAATAGAATATATTCTATTTTCTCTTTTCTCCACTATTCCTTTCTTCTTCTCCTCTTTTTTTTCTTCTTTTCTTATTCTTATTCTTCTTCTTATTCTTATTAGCCGGAAGTAGAGAGAGGTTTCCTAGTGTCAAAGTATTGAAGAAATCCATGCCTTCATCATTAGCCGGAAGTAACCAGGGCATGTTGGTACGAAGTTCTGCAAAGTTGTTTTGGAATGGAGTCCCGGATAGAATAATCCGCCTTTTGGTACCAATTCAGCAAAGGCCTTCCAAATAGCGATATTCGGAAGGCTCTTGCTGAACTTTGTACCAAAAGGCGGATTATCCTATCTGGGAGTCCGTTCCAGAACAACTTTGAAGAGCTTCGTACCATCATGCACATGTTACTTTCGCCTAATGATGAAGACATGGTTTTGTTGAATCCTGAGACGCTACGCAACCTCCCGACCCCTCGGCGATCCTATCGAACATGAGAGGAAGAAGAGGATAAAAAAGAAGAGGAAGAAGAAAAAAAGAGGAGAAGAAAGAATAGAGGAGATCTTCTCCTCTATTCTTTCTTCTCCTCTTATTTTTCTTCTTCTTCCTCTTTTTTTATCGGGAACGAGGGTCGTCGAGGGACATAGATGTAGTGTCGTCGTTGTCGATATATACCCCCTCCCGATAGCTTACTATGATTAGGTAGCTAGTTCTATGTTTGGCACTAATATATCCATCTATCATGTTTGAATAATAATTGCCATGTTGTAAATATTTGTAGAAACTATGGACACCGCCCTAGACGAAGCAACAAAAGAAGCGTTGTTGAGGGACATAATCGCAGAAGGAAGTGATGCCATCTCGTTGTTTCTGAACGAAACCGATGGTCTGGAAGGAGAGGGTGATCAAGCTGGCTACGGTGACCTAATGCCGGTGCAAGAAGAAGAACATGAGGACGGCTCCGGTGACCGAACCGAGTCCGGCCAGGTATATATATTAGTTAAGCCTATGCTGACTAGCTGATTGATGCATTCATTGTTTTGGTATGTACACATATTAATTAAGTCTTTGTTCTTTTTTCTAGCCCTCCGGATCGAGCACAACTTCGGTAAAGAGACGAGGCCCGAAGAAAAAGTTGAGCTCGGATGAAAAGTTTGAGATCATAGCAATCGCGCCCGACGGCCAACCTATTGAACCCCTCCGGACAAAGAGCGCATTTGTTGCTCAGTGCGGGGTTCTGGTTAGGGACAAGATCCCGATAAGCATCCAGCAATGGTTTAAGCCGGCTACAGAAGACCCTGAGGTCTCTTATGTCAATGATATGCAGAAAAATGATCTTTGGACTGAGCTGAAGTCAAATTTCACCCTACCACCTAAGGATAATCCAGAGAACCCAGTTAAAGAGAAATTAATCAAGTCTTTTGCTCTGAAGAGGATGGCAGAACTATTCAGGAGGTTGAAGAAAGAGCTGAATAAGTTTGTCGAAAATAATGAGACACCAGAATTTAAGGGCAGATATGAGAATATCAGAGATCACTGGCCCGCATTTGTGGCCCACAAGACATCGGAAAAGAGTAAGAAGATGTCGGCGACAAACAAGCAAAATGCTGCGAAGAAGAAGCTTCACCATCGCACGGGGTCAGGTGGCTACCTCGTAGCCCGGCCTAAGTGGTCCAAGACTGAGAATGATCTGGTTCATAAAGGGATCGAACCAGAGACAATTAACTGGCCAGACCGTTGCCGGACTTGGTTCTTCGGGGCTGGCGGAACACTGGACCCCGTAACAGGGAAGTGCATTTGGACGAACGATCAAATGGACATACCAGTCAGTAAGCTTAAGCAGTATATCGAAGCAACACGTGAAGGGACGTTCTTTCCAGACAGAGAGAATGACGAGCTCACAATGGCCCTCGGGAATCCTGAGCACCCTGGACGGACACGAGGCATGCCAGGCTCCATTCCGTGGAAGGTTGGGTTTCCGGACGCAGGCGGTTACAAATCCCATGAGAGGAGGAAAAAAGTGCAGCAGACCCAAATGCAGGCGCTGCAAGCAAGGGTAGACGCGATAGAGGAACGAGAAGCAAATCGCAGCAAACGTACTGCCGAAGCCTTCCCCGAAGCTACCCCGCCATCTCAGCGTAGAAGCAGCATGGCTTCCACCGAGGTGCTTCAGCCGGAGCATGCCTTGACGGCTCCTGCCAGCTATCCCGTGGATGCTATAACAGAGTCTCAAAATTGCCACCTTATGACGCAATGGGTGAATTTGAAGGTCAAGGCGGCTGTTGGCTCTGTTTTTCCTACTAAACCCGGCGCAACTTTTCACTGCCAGCCGATTCCAGAAGGAAATGCTAGGGTGATGGTGGATGAGATAACGGAGGGATTTGAGGACCTCCAGCTTGACCACCCTACCGGTGAAGGGGAGACTCGGCTGGGGTCTGCTCTGAAGACTCCATGCCTATGGCGGAAGGAGCTCATCAACCTTCTGAACTGGACGCCACCGCCTCCTCCTCCTCCTCCGGCGAGTCAGGGCACTCCGCCTCCACCGCCTCCTCCTCCGGCGAGTGACGATCAGGGCCCTCGGCCGGCTCCTTCTTCGGCGCGTGGCGGCACTCCGCCTGCGCCGACGCGCCCGAGCAGCCAGCCTCCTCCTTCTCCGCCTCGTCAGCAAGGGCGGAAGAGACCTGCCGCCGCTCCAGCTGCTCCGGCGCGTCGTAGTCCTTCTCCTCCGCCTCTTAAGCAAGTAAAGAAGACAACCGCTACGTCTGCTCGGTCGGCGTCTAGTAGTACAACCAGAGGCGGGAGGACATACAGATTCGGTCCTTCTCTGAAGACTCCAGAGAAGTTACCATACGAGAGGACCCAGGAGGAGAACGCCGAGATCGCGCGAGAAGAAGTGAAGAAATTCTTTGAAGGGGTGAAAGCAAAGAAACATCCACCTCCGGAGGAGAAGGTAGATCGGGTGAAAGTGAAGCGCACTCTGGCTGCCCTGACAAAACCACCGAAGTCTGATTCGCCGAAAGGAAACTATGACCGCATTATTGGAAAGGAATTTGCCGAAGCGGAGCGGTCGGGAAGTACTGTCAGTGATCAAAGGCTGAAAGAATGACGAGCTGGGAAACAAATTGCCCAGCTCGGCGAACAAGCGAAGCAATCGTGCCCCCCGCTCAAGGTGCCTAGCCACAACGTCGATAATGATCCGAGGATGGTGCCCGGTTATAGCAATCTTGCAGATTACCTGCCCGACGAAGTACATTATGAACCCATGGAGATGCTGATACAAAGATACGAGTACGGGAAGCCTCTCATCAAAGATGAAAGATCTCTATCAACGATGATGCGAAGATTGCATGATTGGTACTTGAAAATCTGCAGAGACTCTGGGGGGAGGAGTACTTTGTATGTGAAAGTTAAAAAGGAGCATGACCTCGTTGGAATTGATCTGTTGCCTGTTCCATTTGAGGAGTTCTATCAGTTTTTCAATCAATTGGCCCTCGATAAAGCAACGGTCACCTGCTACTGTCTGTAAGTAGTACTACTTCTATCATTAAGTCTCTCTATATAGCTCAGCTCTTTCATTGCATGTATTTATAATTATCCTCACTATATTATGCAGATTGAAGATCGTTGAATTTAAGAAAAGACAAATCGGTGATATTGGGTTCATTAACACAAATATCATAGATGCAACTCAGGTTAAATTTCATGTCGCAGATACCGAGGCCAACTTGCTACGATCGTTGGTAATAAATGAAAACAAAGATATAATACTCTTTCCTTACAACTTCAAGTGAGTGTTACTATCTTGTGCATATTCGGTTTCCCTTATGTATTAGTCAAGGTTATAGTAATGTAATTGATGAGTTATGCATGTGTGTGCAGTTTCCACTATATTCTCCTAGAGATTAAGCTTGAGCAGGGACTAGTAACTGTCTTAGACTCAAGACGAAAAGATCCCCAGGACTATGCGGACATGACTCAAATGCTCGAGAAGTAAGTTTAATCGATCATTATCCAACATATCAGCAACTTTGTTCATTTCCTGATATATCAAGTAATTGTTTTCTTTGTCTGGCAGGGTTTGGAAAAAATTCACCAAAAAAGCTCCGGGACTCCCGAAGAAGCTGCAATTTAGACACCCGAAAGTAAGTACTATAGTAGCATGTTCCGTGCATCTCCTATTGATTCAAGCGCTAGTTTCATCAATACCATTTGGCATTCTTGCTTATCAGTATGATTGACCTCTATTTCTTGTAAAGTAGTTGTGGCAGGAACAAGGGAATGATTTCTGTGGATACTACATTTGCGAGTCCATCCACCACACGACCTGTGAGCGGGGCTACTCTGACGAACAATATGAAGTGCGTAATAAACAACATTCACAATTTTATTTTATTACCATCATTTGTGTTGAGTTTCATTCATTCATATATATATATATATATATATATATATGTATGTATTGACCCCCTTCTTCAAATTAGATGTTTCGGAAGCGGGATGAACTCCTTGCACTAGCTCGCATGCGAGCAATTCAAGAGGAATTGGCGGCATTCTTTCTTGACCACGTGATCCCTGAAGACAGAGAATTCTATGTGGACCCTGAGTCCGTATGATTACATTTGTAAGAGATAATTATTGTATATATGTAGCCGGTAGTGTCAGATAGATATACGAGAACTTGTTGTTCGACCAATCTCTCGGAGAAGGAGAGGTGGTCGATATCACTTCTCTCTGTATATATGCATATATGTTCATGACGATCTTCTGTTTCCTTCGTTTGCTTACTAGCTAGCTAGCGTGTCTAGTCCTCTCTATATACGTATGTATAGTACGTAGCGTCGACCAAGCACGGACATAAGAGAGGACACTTCTCTCTATTAATTATAACTAGCTAACACAATATATGAAACACCTAAATTAACCCCGCAAAACCCCCAACCCTCCCCCCTTCAAAAAAAACAAAAACCCCAGCCACAGAAGTGCTGACGCGTGGATGCCTATTGGTCCCGGTTGGTGCCACCAACCGGGACCAAAGGGTCTCCTGACTGGGCTCTGCGCAATGCCCACGTGGAGGGCCTTTAGTCCCGGTTCTGGATTGAACCGGGACTAAAGGGGGGAGGTATTAGTACCGACACTTTAGTCCCGGTTCTGGAACCGGGACTAAAGGCCCTTACGAACCGGGACTATAGGCCCTTTTTCTACCAGTGGTAATCTTCGTTTGCGGTGTGATTGTCGAGATCCGATGAATTGTGGATTTATGATCAGCTTATCTATGAATATTATTTGAATCTTCTCTGAATTCTTTTATGCATGATTTGATATCTTTGTAATTCTCTTCGAACTATCGGTTTGGTTTGGCCAATTAGATTGGTTTTTCTTGCAATGGGAGAAGTGCTTAGCTTTGGGTTCAATATTGCGGTGTCCTTTCCTAGTGACAGTAGGGGCAGCAAGGCACATATTGTATTGTTGCCATCGAGGATAAAAAGATGGGGTTTACATCATATTGCTTGAGTTTATTCCTCTACATCATGTCATCTTACTGAAAGCGTTACTCTGTTCTTCATGAACTTAATACTTTAGATGCAAGCAGGAGTCGGTCGATGTGTGGAGTAATAGTAGTAGATGCAGGCAGGAGTCGTTCTACTTGACACAGACGTGATGCCTATATTTCATAATCATTGCCTTAGATATCGTCATAACTTTGTGCTTTTCTATCAATTGCTCGATACTAATTTGTTCACCCACCATATTATTTGCTATCTTGAGAGAAGCCTCTAGCGAAACCTATGGCCCCCGGGTCTATTTTCCATCATATAAGTTTTCGATCTACTATTTTGCAATCTTTTACTTTCCGATCTATAAACCAAAAAACCCCAAAATATTTTATCTTTTATTTAGTTTTTTTATCTATCTCTATCAGATCTCACTTTTGCATGTGACCGTGAAGGGATTGACAACCCCTTTATCGCGTTGGGTGCAAGTTGTTTGATTGTTTGTGCGGGTATTGGTGATTTGTGTGTTATTTCCTACTGGATTGATACCTTGGTTCTCTAACTGAGGGAAATACTTATCTCTACTTTGCTGCATCACCCTTTCCTCTTCAAGGGAAAAACCAACGCAAGCTCAAGAAGTAGCAGGTATCTTCTAGTAATACAGATACCTAGATGTGCACGAGGTGAGTACTTCTGATATGTAGTAGACTAGCTTCTCCGGAACTTGTGACCCTCCGCTTCTCGTTCGACAACGAGAACCGCACTGACCACTTGATTTGTGGCTGACATGTATAACATCATTGGTTCACCTATGCAAGGTGCTGCAACAATGTTTTAATTTCTTCCAATGCGGCCGTTGCTTTGTAGGTCCACTGAAAGTTTTTGGTCCGTTTGAGCAGTCTGTAGAGCGTAGTGCCTTTTCACCAAGGAGGGAGATAAAGCGGCTCAAAGTCACCATGCAGCCCGCCAATATTTGAACGGGCTTCAGCTCTGTAGGGACCGCTAGTTGGGATAGGGCTCGGATTTTAGCCGGATTTTCCTCTATTCCTCTATGGGATACAATAAATCTGAGTAGTTTACCAGCGGGAAGTCTGAGTACACATTTGTTAGGATTGAGCCGTATATCGTAAGCCTGCAGATTACTAAAGGTTTGGTGGAGGTCGTCCACCAGTTGGCTAACGTTTTTGGTCTTGATGACTACGTCGTCCACGTATGCCTCAACTGTCATGCCGATTTGATTTTCCAGGCATGTCTGAATCATCGGCTGGTATGTGGCGCCTGCATTTTTAACCCGAAGGGCATTGTGTTGAAGCAGAATGGCCCGTAGGGGGTGATGAAGGCGGTTGCAGCTTGGCCGGACTCCTTCATTTTAATTTGGTGGTATCCGGAGTAGGCATCAAGGAAGCATAGTGAGTCGTGTCCGGCGGTGGCATCGATTATCTGGTCAATACGAGGTAAAGGGAAGGGATCCTTGGGGCAACCTTATTTAGGTCCTTGAAATCGACGCACAACTGCTAGGATTTGTCCTTCTTGGGCACCATGACCAGATTAGCCAACCACTTGGTGTGTTTGATTTCTTGGATGAATCCGGATTCAAGCAATTTTAGTAGTTCCTCACCCATAGCTTGACATTTGGGTTTAGAGAATTGTCGTAGCGCCTATTTGACTGGCTTAAAGCCTTTGATTATGTCAAGGTTATGCTCGGCTAGCCTTCGTAAGATTCCTGGCATATCCGATGAGTTCCAAGAAAATATGTCCCAGTTTTCGCATAGAAATGCGCACAATGCCTCATCAACCATGGGGTCTAGTTGATCTCCTATGGACGCTGTCTTGTTGGGGTCCGTCGGATGTACCTGAAACTTGATGATCTCGTCTGCTGGCTTGAAAGATGTGGGTTTGGGCCTCTTACTGAGGATTACATCATCTCTATCCACCATGGAGTGGAGTGTGGTTAATTCCTCGACTGCGAGAGCTTCAGAAAATGCTTCGAGGGCAAGTGATGTTGTTTTGTTTTCAGCCTGAAGAGCTCTATCCGGATCGCTTATAAAAGTGATCAGGCCATTGGGGCATGATAGCCGTTGTGGAAGGGCACAATGTGGAAGAGTAATTCCTCGGACCGGTAGTTATTAGGAGTGCTGAATACTACATCGAGAGTGACTTGTTCGGTGCAACGCTCCTCTTTTCTGGAGATGATCCCTCGAAAGGTGGTATGGCTTTGCTCGACGCGAGATCTGTCGAATTGCATTTTGTCTAGAGTGTCCTCGTAAATGAGGTTTAGGCCGCTACCGCCGTCCATTGGTACATTTTGGAGTCTGAATTCGTCCACTATGGGACCGAGGACTAGTGTGGCAGGTGTTCGGGCGGGGCGGGCTCTCGGCTAGTTTGCCTCACCGAAGGTAATGGGTGTGCTTGTCCATGAATTCGTCGCTGCCACCTGGTGGATTTGATTGAGTTCTCGAGGAGCTCTCTTCCTCTAATTTTTTGAGGGAAATGTCTTGTAGATCGTTAGGATCTCGGCATTGTTATCCAGGGGTGCTGTTGAACGTCTATGTGAGGGTGAGACCCCGAGGATGGTCTCTCCGCTCTTTGCGACTTGCCTAATGACCCAACAAGCTCGAAGGCCGTGAGTCAGGTTCGTATTCATCAGGACGGAGTGTATGGGACATAGCTTGTCCAATAGTTTGTCAAGGACAATTCTAGATCCTGCAGGGGGTTTATTCTTTTTCTCGGTGGGCTTATGTTAGGCCGACCATCATGGAGGCACGCGCTTCGCCCAAGTTCTTCTGGGTTCCACGGCATGGATTGACTCCGTGCACATCTGTTGAGCCTATCAGGCGCTTTCCATGGCGCAGTATTTGCGTACCAGATCCGACATCTGGGTGAAGTTTTGAACATGGCGGTGGGCGAGGGCGTTTAGGGTTCCTTCGTCTTGGCAGTTATGTCGGAAGGTAGCAATAATTTCCTGGCTGCTACAGTATGATATCTTGTTTTTGACAAGGAGGAATCTGGTCCAAAAGTGTTGGACCATTCCCTCGGGCTATTGTTTTATGTACATTAGATCCCATATGTCGGGTGTCCCTTAGTTGCTTGGGGAGTACTCAACATGGGAGTGGGTGGGAAAAACTTTGTATCCCAATAGGCCGTGAGTCCAGAGCTTTAACAGCAGCGCCCTGTGCCGTCACGAAATTCGGCGTGCCAGACTCGAGGTCCGGATTGTCAACCGGGCATTGTTGTATGGACTCAAGGTCGTGCGACAGATCGAATCTCGATCATGAATTCTTTCTCGGATGAAGGTCGGATTCCGAGCCAGAGGACTGCACCCAATGATTGGGAATCCGAACATAGTCCATTCTTAGCTTTGGTGGCCATGAGGGAGAGCCTTCAGGCACGTCCTCGATGGTAGTGACCAAGTGTGTGATAGGGGGGACGTGGATTTCCATATCATCAGGTTTGAGCCCAATCTGATGATAGACTGAGGACTGGCCGTCGGAAATCCCCATGGCTTGGATCAGGTCTAGTAACTCATTTAACAACGAGAGATCTGTCGGGTCCATGTTCTCAGAGTACTTGGGGTCGATCCATAGTATAGCCATCCCCAAGGTGTTCGAGGTCATGCTAGGACAGTGCTCAACCGATGCTAGTCTAGGAATATCGGCAAGATTTGGGCTCAAGGCTGGATCTAAGGCAGGGGCAGCCCTAGTGGCGGGGAACACCTCACCCGAAGTCAAGGCCTCGGGGTTTTCTGGCTCTTCAAGAAGAACCGCATACTTTGTCAGAATAAGATCTCCCCGGGAGTCGGCGATGAACTCTAGGTTCCTAAACATGATCTCTTGATCAGGGGTGAAACTTCTAACCTGGTCGAGGCGTCCGGTCGGGTCAGCGTGCAGTACGATGCTACCAAACGCGAAGATCTGTCAAGGGACGAAAGCGTCCCTATTGCAGATGCCGTCGCTAATGACTAGGTGAGCCATTGGTCCTTTGGTGATCCCACAACGGAACTCTCAATGAAAGCACAGATGTCGGTGTCAAAACCTGCAGATCTCGGGTAGGGGGTCCCGAGTTATGGATCTTGGATCAATGGGGAACAGGAAACACAGGGACAATATTTACCTAGGTTTAGGCCCTGTCGAAGAGGTAAAACCCTATGTCCTGCTTGATTATATTGATGTGTCTACGATGGTTACCAAGTTGATCTTCCACGAGATCGAATGAGCTAAACCCTAGATGAGTAGGATGATGGTTCTAGCCTCTACGGATTAAACCCTCTGGTTTATATAGACACCAGGGGTTCCTATGGTTACATATGTTGGCTATTATCATGGGATAAACATGTCAATCTCCCCACCTTGTCTTGGAGGGTACGCCATGTCTTCGGAGGTCTCCTTCCATAGCACAAGATTATCTGATGTTCGCTCTTTCTCCAAAGAACCAAAGGTAGACCATCAGTCCGGCCCACGAGAAAGAGGCCGGCTGCCTGAGGAACCCTTAGTCCTAGACGCCCACAATGAGGACCACCAAGAGTACACCTTTTGTAGCAACCCGACCCCAATGGATCAAGTCTCTGTGCATAAGTGTCATCCGTGGATCGGTAATGCTGACACACACAATACTTTGAAGGATTTATAACAGAGCTGCAATCACACACTTATTACATCGAATATCTCATAAGAGAGTTCTTATTACAATAATACGGCTGAAGGCCATCTAACAATATAACAGCGGAAGGCTTGGAAGATAAAACGAGCCCATCAACTCCAACGGCATAACTGAGTGCAAAACAACAACCTAGTGCACCTTACTCTTCGTCTGAAAAGTCTGCAACATAATACGTTTTAGCCCCAAAACGGGTCAACACATGGAATATGCTGGCAAAGTAACACTGTAGAGGAATGAACATATAACAACTACAACTATATGCATATTTGGCTGGTGAAGGCTCTATGGTTATTATGTTTTTGTGAAAAGCCAATTTTCCCCTACAACAAAGGAATATATTTTATTTAACTACAAACTTTGTTGAAAACATTGAGAATGGAAAACCCATCTCAAACCCAATTAAAGTAATCATCAACCCAACAAATTAATTAGTGTGAAGTGATGAGATCAACATAATAATTCAAGCACCAGATACTCAAGATGTCCATAACCGGGGACACGGCTAACCATGATTAGTTTGTACACTCTGTAGAGGTTTGCACACTTTTCCCCACAAGACTCGATCTCCTCCGTTTGATTTCTCGCATTACATGGTGTTTGAGAAATGGATGACCGAGACACAGTCTTTCAGAAGCATTAACTCCCTCGACGGGTAAACCGTACCACCTACATCCCCTACATCTGCTAGTTTACCACTGAAAGAGGTCACACAACCTACTCAATTATGCCAGAGCCCATAATGGCTTGTGGCTACACACAGAAGTTTCCAGCATGAATAACAATATGATCCCTTTGAGCCTAGGTGGCGAGCCATAGGATGATCGCACGGATTCCCCGGGATCTCCTTGGACAACACTGGATTCCCCAGGTGCCCACAAACAATCCACCCAGATGTATGTTAAAGTAGCCACCTTAAATAAACCCTTAGTTCATAATGATCTCACATCTGTCATGAATCACTCAACCAATCCACGTCTACGAGCATAGCATAGCAGTATAAGCATAACATAGAAGTAACTCCCTGGGTTTGAATGAAAGGGCAATAGGTACTACCTCAACATCTACTCCCCAAATCCCACATGTTAAGCAGATCCTACTCATGCAATGTTTGAGGGTTGAAACTAATGCATAAAACTGGGTAACAAAGGGATATGATCAAAGTGTTACTTGCCTTGCTGACGATCCGCAAACCCTAGAGACTCATAGTAGCACGCTTCGCACTCCGGGAACTCTATCGCAAACAAACAATAGCATACATAATCACTCAATCACAGACGCAAGGGTAAAACTCAGATGAGAAAGTCCAAACTGAAATATCAACGGAAGAGCTTCGATTTGCAAAAAGAATCAATCAAATCGGAGCTACGAAACTCAAACTACAATCAAAAGAAGTTCGAATTCAAATCTGCTTGAAACCAAATTTTAAATTGTCAAAATCATGTTCAAGTTGATTAACTGGAAAGAGGGGTTCAAGACGAAGATTTGGCGTTGGTTTCACTGGATTTGGACGAACGGTTAAAAAGTTGCGAGGGTTTGAAGATTAGGGGCTAATCTGTGATAAAAATAATCACGGATAGGTCCCTAGCAAAAATAAAACAGAAAAAGAAAAATCTATCGGACGAACGTCCGCTAACAGAGACAAACGAACGAATTCGTTCATTATAAGAAATAAATGAACGAACGTTCGCAGAATAGATCTAACCGAGGAAAATCGAGAAAAACCCTAACCCTAAAGAAAAACCGACCTAGATCTCAAACCGAAAAAACTGGCGAACCGGGCGGTATCTATACCTGTCAACGGCGGCGGCGGCTCCGGCGAGGCTGCGGGGCGAGGTGCAGGGCGGCGGCAGCTGCAACCGGTGGAGGCGGCGGAGCGGCGGCGAGCGTGGGCGGTGGCGGCGCTGCTGCTGCCTGGGGGCACGGCAGCTGCGGCTGCCGTGACGAAGAGGAGGCGGCGTCCTCGGGCGGCTTATAAAGCCCCCCCGGGTTCTCCGACTTGGAGAGGGGGTTGGCGCGGGGCGGCGGCGACCCGGACTCTCGTCGGAGTCCGGTGCGGACACGGGTGCGGTGGCGGTGCGGCGCTGGGCTTGACCCGGCTCGATTGGGCGTTGGCCCAGTCGGGCGAAACTCTTTTTTTTAAATAAATTCTGGCAAAAAAATCCTAAATAAATATATAAACAAAATTCTAAAAATGCCAAAAACAATTTTCACTGTCTAAATAAATTATTTAGAACAAGGTGAACATTTTTCTGGCCAAAAAATGCAATTTTAAAAAAATGCATATTTTTCTAATTCAAATAAAACTCTCGAATAAAAATCCAAAGAAAATATTTATTTGATTTTAACATTTTCCTCCTATATTTAATTTATTTTGTAGAAGTCATTTTATCTCCTCTCATTTATTTTGGATATTTAAAATATTTGGAGAGAAAAATATTAAAACCAAAATGATCCTCTTTTCAAATTTGAGAAAAAATCAAATATGAAAGTAAATGAAATCCCCAACTCTCTTTGTGGGTCCTTGAGTTTCTTAGGATTTCTAGGATCTCAACCAAAATGCAAAAAAATATGATATGCATATGATGACCTAGGTATAACATCCAAATTGAAAATTGGGATGTTACACCTTTCTTGGATGGCGCACAGGCCGTGGGATGGATGATCTAAACCGTAGTCAGGGAGTAGTGCTCGTCGGAAACCCGACCAGCCAGAAGGACACATGTCATTGTGGTCGAGGTGGCGCCGCTGACCGCGGTGTTCGACTGTAGACCTGAACAAATCTGTGGCACAAACAATCAGGTATTATGGCAGCACTGCATGGGTCTCCGACGGTGATGACCCGTGAAGGCTTGCTAGTGCTAGCATAGTGTGGAGAGATAGAGGTACATACTACAGATACAGAGGGAAGATGAGAAGAATCCGTAGGGATTTTCTTAGAGAAAATGGTGGAGAGATTTATTCGTTTAGGGAGATGAAAGACCCTAGTCGTCTGCGTGAATTTCTATCCTAATCAAAGCAATTTCCTCCCATGTTAATATTGATGGCTATCCCCGTAACCACTTCATGCATGTAATAATGTTGGGTGTCCCTACCTATGAATGCATGCAGGTGTTTTGTGATAAGAGATAGACATTAATTTTCCCCTAATAATATGTTTCATGCATGAGGCCTAGGTGGAGGGAGAACTGGTGACGTGGCATAAAGCTGACATGGACAGTGTGGTGGTGAGAGAATAGGTAGAAGTGGGGAGCAACTTCTAAGAATGTTAGATACCTATAGAAAAATATTCCTCCAAATGTTCTTATATTATGAGAAGGAGGGATTAGATGTCATTTCATGCATATGATAGGATTTTTTTCAACGTGTCTATGCTAATGTGTTCTTTTTCTTTTTTGAGAACACGGTACAAATGCAGGTGCTCATATATACGCGCATACACTCATCCCTATGTACACACGTAGACCCTATCTCTATGAGCACCTCCGAGAGACTGAGCCGGCATATCATCTTGAAATTGACGAAGTCACAACAAATCCAGGAATAATGCGGGTACCACTATCCTCCTAGCCATCCAACCACAAGTTGGTTTGCAATGTTTTTCTTTGCTTTATAATGTGAAGGATTGGTTCCTATCCTGTAGTGCCCAGGATGTGGTCTTAGTCCCAACAAAAACTTTACAATCTTTGCGGCGGTTAGAAGCACATATTGGTCGCCCCAACATATGACTTAAAACATACATGGAGGGTCATATGTTGTTGAACAAAAGGAACATCACAACAAATACAACTAAAAACATCAAGAGATAAATACCAGTGACAATAGGGCAAATATATGCCAATACATAAATATATTATGGATTAGAGGTACACGACCCAACAATACATCATTCATTGTAGCAAAAGAAGACGAATCCAAGTATAAATATAAGAAAATATGCTTAAGAGACAAGAGAAATAAGCAAAGTGTCCACCCTGCAGTCTCAGACTACCAACCGTAATCCCAAGCTAGTGATCGACGTGATAGTAACCGAGAGTCACATGGTATCTGCCACTATATCCATCATAATGACCCTGGTAGTTTAGAACATCATCTGAACCTACACATGTCTCATCGTCACCTACATCTGGAGTTGTTAGTATCTGTGAGGTTTTTGGACTCAACAAGTACTTTACCAAGGGTACTAAGACTAACAACACTTTTGTGTATGATATGGTTAAGTGGTGAGATTGTAGCAAGCAACTAAGCAATGTAAACCAACTATTCCTACGTATACTAGATGAGATTAACCTACGCAAAAGGAGTCGCAACTAGTTGATGAAGAAGTGATCCTGAGCACCTGCCTACGAGTCATTCATAACCATACTGTGTCCTCTTCTTGCTTGCATACTGATACGCCTCCAACGGTGATGGTGTCCTGGATTAGGGGATACTCACTACGTCAGCCTATCATTCATGGGCCCACCAAGCCGAGGACCATCGACAACCGAAGAATGGGCCCCATAAGCTATGGACCTCGGCGTACTCAAGATCGAATCCTCCGAAGACTTGGCATACACTTCAAGGCATATTCAAATATTCTGCATGTTTATCTCTAGATGCAACCAACCATGTGTAACCCTAGGTACCCCTCGGTCCCTATATAAGCTGAGGGTTTTAGTTTGTAGAGGCAAGGTTAGATTCATTCATAGGATCTCGAGGTAGATCATCATGTACTTTGTACCCCATCCAAATCAATACAATATAAGCATGACATAGGTTTTTACCTCTTTTAGAAGGCTGATACTTATCCAACATATCTATAATTTCTGCTGGTTTCATGCGATTATATTACCAATCTTAGATACTTTATATGCAATTTTATATCATTTTTGGGGACTAACCTTTTAACTCAGTGCCCAGTGCCAGTTGATGTTTTTTTGCATGTTTTTGGCTTTTCAGAAAATCAGTACCAAACGAAGTCCAAACATGATGAAACTTTTCAGTGATTTTCTGGATCGAGAGGGACCCTAGAATGTTTGCGAGGAGGCAAGAAGATCAATGGGAGAGCGATGAGCTCACACGACGCGTCCCCAGGGGGTGCGCCACCTGAGCTTGTGGGTCCCATGCAGCTCCGTTTGACCTAATTCCAACTCCATAAATTCCCAACAGAGAGCCACCCTAAACACTCTTTTTTGCTGCAGTGAGCTTCTGTTCTTCCGTGATCCCATATGGAGGCCTTTTTTGTTACTCTACCGAAGGGGGAATCGATCATGGAGGGCTTCTACATCATTCTTGATGCACCTCCAATGTTGTGTGAGTAGTTTAATTATCACGGACCTACGGGTCCATCGATAGTAGCTAGATGTCTTCTTCTTTCTCTATGATCTTCAATACAAAGTTCTCCATGATCTCCATGGAGTTATAGCCGATGTAATCTTCTTTTGCAGTGTGTTTGTTGGGATCCGGTGAATTGTGAGTTTATGATCAGCTTATTCCCTGAAAGTAATTGAGTCTTTTCTAAGCTTTATTATTCATGATTATTATAGCTTTGTAATTCTCCCCGATCTACCCGTTTGGTTTGGCCAACTAGATTGATTTATCTTTAGTGGGAGAGGTGCTTTGTAATGGGTTCAATCTTATGGTGTCCTCACCTCGTGATAGAAGGGGTAGCAAGGCACAAATTTGTATTGTTGCCGTTAAGGGTAAAATGATGGGGTTCAATCATATTGCTCGTTATTATTCTGTCTACATTATGTCATCAGACTTCATGCATTACTCTGTTTGTTATGAACTTAATACGTAGAGAGGCAAACACATAAGCTCTTGATACGTCTCCAACGTATCTATAATTTTTTCTTGTTCCATGTTGTTATATTATCATTCTTGGATGTTTTACAATAATTTTATAGCAACTTTACATCATTTTCTAGGACTAACCTATTGATATAGTGCCCAGTGCCAGTAGCTGTTTTTTTTGCTTGTTTTTTACTTCTCAGAAAATCAATACCAAACGGAGTCCAAACACAGTGGAACTTTTTGGAGAATTTTTCTGGACTAGAAGACACAAGATGGGCCAAAGAAGTACTAGAGGGGTGCCCCGAGGGGGGCACAACCCACCTGGGCGTGTCTGGGGGCCCAGGGGCACCCTGGTGGGTTGTGCCCACCTCGGTGGCCTCCAGCACCGCCTCTTCATCCTATAAATCCCCCAAAATTCCAAAAACCCTAGGGGAATCGATGAAACATAATTCCAGCCACCGCAAGTTCTAGAACCACGAGATCCAATCTAGACACCATCACAGAGGGGTTCATCATCCTCATCTGTGCCTCTCCGATGATGCATGAGTAGTCCATCATAGACCTACGGGTATGTAGGCAGTAGCTAGATGGCTTCATCTCTCCCTTTTGATTCTCAATACAATGGTCTATTGGAGATTTATTTGATGTAACTCTTTTTGCAGTGTGTTTGTTGGGATCCGATGAACTTTGAGTTTATGATCAGATCTATATATCCATGAAAGTTACTTGAGTTTTTGATCTCTTATATGCATGATTATTTATAGCCTCGTATTTCTTATTCGAATCTTTGGTTTAGTTAGGATAACTAGATCGATTTTTGTTGCCATGGGAAGAGGTGCTTTGTGATGGGTTCGATCGTGCGATGTTCTTTCCCAGTGGCAGAAGGGGCAGCAAGACATGTATGTATCGTTGCTATTAAGGATAACAAGATGGGGGCTATTCCTGCATGAATAGATCTTGTCTACATCATGTCATCGTTCTTATTGCATTACTCCATTTCTCTATGAACTTAATACATTAGATGCATGCTGCATAGCGGTCAATGTGTGGAGTAATAGTAGTAGATGCAGGCAGGAGTCGGTCTACTAATCTTGGACATGATGCGTATATATTTATCATTGCATGGATATCATCATAATTATTTGAGGTTTTATCAATTGCCCAAAATTAATTTGTTTACCCACCGTGTGCTATTTTCTTGAGAGAAGCCACTAGTGAAATCTACGGCCCCGGGGTCTATATTTATCATATTTGCTTTCGGATCTATTATTTTCCACTTTTATTTTTAGATATATTGTTCCAAAAAACAAAAATACCTTGCTGCACTTTCTATTTGTATATTTTATTTCGCATTTTATCGAGATCTGTTTATCCAATCTATCACAATCTTATCGCGTCAACTTGATAATTTCTGGCGCCGTTACCCGAAGAAGGGATTGACAACCCCTTATATGCGTTGAGTTGCAAGTATTTGTTCTTTGTGTGTAGGTACCGTTTACATAGTGTTGCTTGGTTCTCCTACTGGATGGATACCTTGGTTTCATAACTGAGGGAAATACCTACCGTAGTTGTGCTACACCAACCCTTCCTCTTTGGGGAAATACCGATGTAGCTCAAGCGACATCAAAAGGAATTTCTGGCGCCGTTGCCGGGGAGACATCATCAACATCTATCAGGTTCCGAATCACAAATCTCATCTCCTTGCAATTTACATTATTTGCCATTTTCCTCTCATTTTCATCTCCCCCACTTCACAAAAATTGTCGTTTTATTCATCCTCTTTTTTGTTCGTCGTTTTCTCGTCAGATCTATCTCTTTGTGTGTGATTTTGCTTGCTTTGTCGTTATAGCTAGCATGACTACCCCTCCTTTGCCACCTGATTTTGAAGTTTTATACTTCAAGTAGAAACACGGAGAAAATTTGAAAGATGCTTGGTATAGGCTAATGGAATCCTATCGCATTAGTAATCTAAAAGGGGATGCAAAGATTTTGCTTTGAAACTTTTATATAGTTCCAGCTTTGCATCATAGACAAATTTTGTATTTTGCCGCTAAAGGGAACTTTATTGAGCTTGATGCTAATACCGCTTATGAGATCCTAGAGGGGATTTTGGGAATTCCACCAACCAAAGAGGGGATTTCTTTTACCCAAGAAGGGGCTCAAATCTTAGACAAGTCGAGTGGTTTCCATAAACATTTGGTTGAGCTACAAAAATATAACGAACCTCTTAAACATATCGGTGGAAATCTCAATCGTATGAATACTTTGACTACTCTCCGCAATAATTATTTGGATATTTTAGATCTCAAGATGGTCTCTTTTCCGGAAAAATCTTGGGAAGCGTAAAGAGCCTCCCGGGTTTGAAAAAGCCCTTACAAAAGTTGCGAAAACTAAAGATGAAAATACTTAGATCTATGGATTATGCCTACCCAGGAGCATAAAATGACAACGCTGGTTGGGAGGTCACCCAATGAATAAATTCTATTTTTGCCTTTTTCTTTCTTTCTGGAGTGTTTGCACAATTATGGTACTGTTATGATTGTGTTTTCCATGTTTTAATTAGTGTTTGTGCCAAGTAAGGCCTTTGGGATTATATTTGGTGATAGTTGATTTGATCTTGTTGAAAAACAAAAACTTTTGCATCCAATAACATAATTGTTTAGATTTATCAAAGCGACGAAAAATTCTGAATTGTTTGTACAAGATTGATATACAAATCGTCTACATTTCCTAATTTTTCAGAATTTTTGGAGTTACAGAAGTATTTGAAGTTTTCAGATTGCTGCAGACTGTTCTGTTTCTGACAGATTTTGTTTTCTTTGTGTTGTGTGCTTATTTTGATGAGTCTATGGTTTGTATTGGGGAGGGGGGGTATAAGCCATGGCAAAGTTATAATACAGTAGATATAATGCAAAAATAAAATATGAATTGGTTTGCAACGGTACTTAGAGTGGTGATTTGCTTTCTTATCCTAACGAATCTCATGAAGGTTTTGTTGTGTTTTGTGTGATTGAAGTTTTCAAGTTTTGGGTGAGATCACTGTAACACCTTGGATGTAACTTACCATATTTGTAACTCTGACTCTGCCATTTTCGGCCTTAAGTTATGAGATTCCCTTCGTGGTTGGGTTTTATCTTCGTTTTGCATTTTGTTCATGTCATGCATTTCATATCATGTTGTCATGTGCATCGCATTTGCATTCGTGTTCGTCTCATGCATCTGGGCATTTCCCCCGTTGTCCGTTTTGCAATCCGACACTCCCACATGCACCCGGCGCACCCCTCTTGTCTCTTTCCATTAGCGGGTGTTGAACGTTCTTGGAATGGACCAAGATTTGCCAAGTGGACTTGGTACACCACCGGTAGACCGCTTGCCAAATTTTGTTCCATTTGGAGTTCGTTTGATACTCCAACAGTTAACTGGCGAACCGCAAAGGCCTCGTGTGTGTTGCAGCGCACCATCCCTCCAAAACGGCCCAATAACCCATCCAAACCTCTTCCATGTCCTCCGTCATCGGATCACTATCGTGTGAGCGAAAACCACACCTCATTTGGACACTCCTACCTCCTCCTAGCTATAAATATGTGGACCCCACCCAATTTCCGGGTCCCAAAACCCTAAATTTCGTCCCCTCCGCCGCCGGACGTGTACGCACCCGCTGGACATGCCCGCGCCACCGCGCCCAGCCAATCTCCACCCGCCACATGGCACTCCCCGCCTCTAGTTGCTGCCGGCCTCCTCGGGCCCGAGGCAGGCCCGCCCGGCCCGCCAATCGCCGCCGCCCGTCCCGCGCGTGCTCAGCCGCCCGCGCTCGCCTGCTCCGGCCGCCGCCTCGCCGCCTGCCACATGCGCTGGCCTGCTCCGGCCGCCGCCTCGCCTGCTCCGATCGCCGCCTCGCTGCCCTCCGCCTCGCCGCGCCCTTCGCCGCCTCGCCTCGCCCGACGAGCTCCGGCGCTGCTCCGACGCTCCGGCCACCTTCTCCTCCGCCGGCCTCCTTCCCCCAACTCCGGCAAGAGCTCGGATCCGCCTCGGTTCGTGCACCCGGGGTCAAAGCCTAGATCCATTTAGAGGTTGTTTATTTTGCCTAAGTCTTTTTCTTTGCTATTTTTATGCCTCTGTTCATTGCCCTACTTTTGCATGCTCTTCATTGCATTCCATTGTAGCATGCTTGTTTGAGTTCATCTTGATGCCCAAATAATTGATGCAAGAGTGCTATAAATTGTTAATTGCTGCTACTTATCAGATTATGATGTGTTATCATTTTTGTCACATTTGATGTGTACATCATATGGGCATGAGCTCTACATGTGTTTTGAGCTATGCCATGCTATCTTTACAGGGGTGCTTGCTTTTTATTTTTGTGATCAATGTGATGACTAGCACAAGCATGCAAAGTATCCTTTGTGATATTGCTGTTTTCAGAGACTTAGGATTTTGCAAAGTCTTGTGCCTGCTGTTATTTTTATGCCATGTAAACATGATGCTACAGTGATATCCATGCTTGTTTTAAATATCATCAGTAAGGATGTTATAAACATATCGTTATGCTCTATCCATCCATGCCCCTGTTTGCAATTATGGAGTGACCTAGCACATCTTAATCTTGCTCTACTTTTGCTATAAAATGTTCCTGTCAGATTGTTTACATGTTAATCAATCTTGCCATGGTTGTTGTTTGTGATCCATGCATGATATGAACTTGCTCTTGCCATGGTTCGCTTCATGTACATGTTATCTTGCTGATGCTATGCTTGTTTTGTCATGCAATGCTTTGTGGTGAGTGATGTGAGCTCGCAAAGTTGCCCTTCATAATTCTGTTTATGCCATGCTCTGTTTTCTGCTAATTCTGAAACTGTTAATAAAACTTGCTATGTTTACATGAGTGCCATCATATCTTCTGTGCCTTTTTAGCTCATGATCAGTAAGGGACTTTTGTTCTATTCATTTTGTAGAAGCATGCCATGCCTTTGTGTGCTATGATATGTTCATGTAGCATGTTGTTTTAATGCTCTAAACATGGCTTCCTGATGTTATTTCTGGCATGTTAGTATTTTCACTAAGTCTGCGAAGCTGATATATTTGCACTTTTTCCATGCTTGTTTGAACCTGCTATTGTGTGAATTAGCCGTAGTTCAGTGTTCATGCTGAGTACATCACTTCCATATGCTTTGTTGCTATGTTGGAGTGTAGTAGCTTAGTTGCTTGTTGCATTCTAGATGACATTGTGATGTTAATCGCAAAATTGTGCCATTATTGTTTTGCTTGCCATTTGCAAACCGTGCCTCCGTTTCCGGTGATCTCTATATCGATTTTGACCAAAATCATCTCATCTTTCCAGCGGCACACTTGGTTTTCCAAGTTGATGCTTTGTTCATCCTTTTCCTTCCGGAGCATGCATATGCATTGCTTTTCACATCTCGCATATCATGCCATATATTGCATCATGTTGCTTGTGCATGGCACCGTAGTTGATTGGTGTTCCTTTGCTTATGTTCTTGCTTTGGGTAGAGCCGGGAGATGAGTACGTGATCAAGGAACCAGTTGAGTACGCTAACGAGGATCAAGCTTTTGTCAACTCTGAGAACTTTGTAGGCAACATGACCATACCCTCGAAATCACTTCTATCTTTGCTTGCTAGTTGTTCGCTCTATTGCTTTGACGCGATACCTACCACTTGCTATATCATGCCTCCCATATTTCCATGTCAAGCCCCTAACCCACCTTCCCTAGCAAACTGTCTTTGACGCGATACCTACCACTTGCTATATCATGCCTCCCATATTTCCATGTCAAGCCCCTAACCCACCTTCCCTAGCAAACTGTCGTTTGGCTATGTTACCGCTTTTGCTCAGCCTCTCTTATAGCGTTGCGACTTGCAGGTGAAGATGAAGTGTGTTCCTTGTTGGAACGTGGATATTGTTGGGATATCATTATTATATCTTGTTTACTTTAATGCATCTATATACTTGGTAAAGGGTGTAAGGCTCGGCCTTATGCCTGGTGTTTTGTTCCACTCTTGCCGCCCTAGCTTCCGTCATACCGATGTTATGTTCCTTGATTTTGTGTTCGTTACACGGTTGGGTGATAATGGGAACCCCTTGAAAGTTCGCCTTGAATAAAACTCCTCTAGCAAGGTCCAAGATTGGTTTTACCATTTGCCACCTAAGCCTTTTCCCTTGGGTTCCGCGGACTCAAGGGTCATCTTTATTTCAAACCCCTGGGCCTGTGCTCCTCTGAGTGTTGGTCCAAACTAGAGCACCGTGCGGGACTGTCCCTTGGAAACTTGGGTTATGATGGTACCTGTAGGCGTAGCTTATCCGGTGTGCCCTGAGAACGAGATATGTGCAACTCCTATCAGGATTTGTCAGCACAGTCCGGTGGTCTTGCTGGCCTTGTTTTACCATTGTCGAAATGTCTTGTAACCAGGATTCCGAGTCTGATCGGGTCTTCCTAGGAGAAGGAATATCCTTCGTTGACCATGAGAGCTTGTGATGGGCTAAGTTGGGACACCCCTGCAGGGTTTTGAACTTTCGAAAGCCGTGCCGCGGTTATGGGCAGATGGGAATTTGTTAATATCCAGTTGTAGAGAACTTGACACTTAACTTGATTAAAATGAATTAACTACGTGTAGACGTGATGGTCTCTTTTCGGCGGAGTCCGGGAAGAGAACACGGTCTCGTGTTATGCTTGAACGTAAGTAGCTTCAGGATCACTTCTTGATCATTTCTAGCTTCTCGACCGTGCTTTGCTTCTCTTCTCGCTCTCTTTTGCGTATGTTAGCCACCATGTATGCTTAGTGCTTTGCTGCAGCTCCTCCTCACTACCCTTTCCTACCCTTAAGATTAAATAGTCTTGATCGCGAGGGTGTGAGATTGTTGAGTCCCCGTGACTCACAGATACTTCCAAACAGATGCAGGTGCCGATGATGACAGTGAAGGGGACGCTACCGAACTCAAGTGGGAGTTCGACGAGGATTCAAGCTGTTACTATGTTTCTTTTTCGGATGATCAGTAGAGGAGCTCAGTTGGGACGATCGGGGATCTAGCATTTGGGGTGGTGTTTCTTTATTTTGGTTCCGTAGTCGGACCTTGATTTTATTCTGGATGATGTATGATATATTTATGTATTGTGTGAAGTGGCGATTGTAAGCCGACTCTTTATCCATTCAGAGCACATCTTAATCTTGCTCTACTTTTGCTATAAAATGTTCCTGTCAGATTGTTTACATGTTAATCAATCTTGCCATGGTTGTTGTTTGTGATCCATGCATGATATGAACTTGCTCTTGCCATGGTTCGCTTCATGTACATGTTATCTTGCTGATGCTATGCTTGTTTTGTCATGCAATGCTTTGTGGTGAGTGATGTGAGCTCGCAAAGTTGCCCTGCATAATTCTGTTTATGCCATGCTCTGTTTTCTGCTAATTCTGAAACTGTTAATAAAACTTGCTATGTTTACATGAGTGCCATCATATCTTCTGTGCCTTTTTGGCTCATGATCAGTAAGGGACTTTTGTTCTATTCATTTTGTAGAAGCATGCCATACCTTTGTGTGCTATGATATGTTCATGTAGCATGTTGTTTTCTTGCTCTAAACATGGCTTCCTGATGTTATTTCTGGCATGTTAGTATTTTCACTAAGTCTGCGAAGCTGATATATTTGCACTTTTTCCATGCTTGTTTGAACCTGCTATTGTGTGAATTAGCCGTAGTTCAGTGTTCATGTTTTGTCAAGCATCCTGAGTACATCACTTCCATATGCTTTGTTGCTATGTTGGAGTGTAGTAGCTTAGTTGCTTGTTGCATTCTAGATGACATTGTGATGTTAATCGCAAAATTGTGCCATTATTGTTTTGCTTGCCATTTGCAAACCGTGCCTCCGTTTCCGGTGATCTCTATATCGATTTTGACCAAAATCATCTCATCTTTCCAGCGGCACACTTGGTTTTCCAAGTTGATGCTTTGTTCATCCTTTTCCTTCCGGAGCATGCATATGCATTGCTTTTCACATCTCGCATATCATGCCATATATTGCATCATGTTGCTTGTGCATGGCACCGTAGTTGATTGGTGTTCCTTTGCTTATGTTCTTGCTTTGGGTAGAGCCGGGAGATGAGTACGTGATCAAGGAACCAGTTGAGTACGCTAACGAGGATCAAGCTTTTGTCAACTCTGAGAACTTTGTAGGCAACATGACCATACCCTCGAAATCACTTCTATCTTTGCTTGCTAGTTGTTCGCTCTATTGCTTTGACGCGATACCTACCACTTGCTATATCATGCCTCCCATATTTCCATGTCAAGCCCCTAACCCACCTTCCCTAGCAAACTGTCGTTTGGCTATGTTACCGCTTTTGCTCAGCCTCTCTTATAGCGTTGCGACTTGCAGGTGAAGATGAAGTGTGTTCCTTGTTGGAACGTGGATATTGTTGGGATATCATTATTATATCTTGTTTACTTTAATGCATCTATATACTTGGTAAAGGGTGTAAGGCTCGGCCTTATGCCTGGTGTTTTGTTCCACTCTTGCCGCCCTAGCTTCCGTCATACCGATGTTATGTTCCTTGATTTTGTGTTCGTTACACGGTTGGGTGATAATGGGAACCCCTTGAAAGTTCGCCTTGAATAAAACTCCTCTAGCAAGGTCCAAGATTGGTTTTACCATTTGCCACCTAAGCCTTTTCCCTTGGGTTCCGCGGACTCAAGGGTCATCTTTATCTCAAACCCCTGGGCCTGTGCTCCTCTGAGTGTTGGTCCAAACTAGAGCACCGTGCGGGACTGTCCCTTGGAAACTTGGGTTATGATGGTACCTGTAGGCGTAGCTTATCCAGTGTGCCCTGAGAACGAGATATGTGCAACTCCTATCAGGATTTGTCAGCACAGTCCGGTGGTCTTGCTGGCCTTGTTTTACCATTGTCGAAATGTCTTGTAACCAGGATTCCGAGTCTGATCGGGTCTTCCTAGGAGAAGGAATATCCTTCGTTGACCATGAGAGCTTGTGATGGGCTAAGTTGGGACACCCCTGCAGGGTTTTGAACTTTCGAAAGCCGTGCCGCGGTTATGGGCAGATGGGAATTTGTTAATATCCAGTTGTAGAGAACTTGACACTTAACTTGATTAAAATGAATTAACTACGTGTAGACGTGATGGTCTCTTTTCGGCGGAGTCCGGGAAGAGAACACGGTCTCGTGTTATGCTTGAACGTAAGTAGCTTCAGGATCACTTCTTGATCATTTCTAGCTTCTCGACCGTGCTTTGCTTCTCTTCTCGCTCTCTTTTGCGTATGTTAGCCACCATGTATGCTTAGTGCTTTGCTGCAGCTCCTCCTCACTACCCTTTCCTACCCTTAAGATTAAATAGTCTTGATCGCGAGGGTGTGAGATTGTTGAGTCCCCGTGACTCACAGATACTTCCAAACAGATGCAGGTGCCGATGATGACAGTGAAGGGGACGCTACCGAACTCAAGTGGGAGTTCGACGAGGATTCAAGCTGTTACTATGTTTCTTTTTCGGATGATCAGTAGAGGAGCTCAGTTGGGACGATCGGGGATCTAGCATTTGGGGTGGTGTTTCTTTATTTTGGTTCCGTAGTCGGACCTTGATTGTATTCTGGATGATGTATGATATATTTATGTATTGTGTGAAGTGGCGATTGTAAGCCGACTCTTTATCCCTTTCTTACTCAGTACATGGGATGTCTAAAGATTACCCCTCTTGCGACATGCCTACCATGCGGCTATGCCTCTAAGTCGTGCCCCGACACGTGGGAGATATAGCCGCATTGTGGGTGTTACAAGTTGGTAATTAGAGCATTCCCCGAGTTAGGAGCACCCTGCTTGATTGAATCGCTGACGTTGTTGAGTCTAGAACAAAATGTTTTGAGTCTTAGGATTATATATATCGGAGAGTAGGATTCTTTTTACTCCTCACTCCCTTTGTCGCTCTGGTGAGGCCTCCTGACATAGAGTTTTGACTCTTCTCTCCTCAAATTTCACGATCTTTTTAGGATCACGTGGGTATCTTGGAATCGTTCTGATGGTTTTGTGACGAGAACATTGTTCTTGGTGCCTCCTGACATTTATGGGTTGTGGCAGTGTCCCGGGGAGTTGAGCTCCGAGGTGTTGTCGTCACAATTTTATCGTTGCAGTTTTGGAATACCAGAGTTCACCAACATCGAAAATCTCTTTTATGCAGTTGTTGGTGAGATAACCTCGATGCCACCAAGTACCAGGGCGGGAGTTCGGGAGTATTGCCATAACTCGTATAACGGATGCTTTTCAAAGGTTGAGGTAGATGATTTCCGAAGGTTTCTTGGTTATGTGTTGAAGGATGGATACAACTGGATATAGGATTTGTTAGTTTTGGGTGAGATATTATGCTTCCCCTGTATCCCCAACACCTGATTGCATAACCAGAAAGTTTCAGGAGTTTCATAGGTGGGAATTCAAGTAGCTCTAGTATTTCTTCCCGCAGATATTTGGTTTGTGATTGGGTAATCCTTACCACTTATTTGTTCATATCTGTACCTTGTTTCTTTATTCATCTACCTTTATCTAAGTGGCTTCTCAACTTTATGGACGTGTGATGATTTACTTTGGAATTCATTCGTTCATCCTTGTTCGAATGTTAAGACTTTATGTTGCAATTTCGATCCATTGATTCAGCTTGACTATCTGTTTTTCAAGATGCTAACGGATGTCAACCTCTTCAGGATGGCTCCTCCAACGCGTCAAAATCCGGACCCTCCGCCACCACCTCCACCTCCGGAGGCATGGCAAGCTGTCATGGCAGCCACCAACGCCAACACTCAGATGCTTTTGCAACTCTTGCAAGAGCGCAACCAAGGGCAAGGAAACCAAGGAAATCAAGGCCAAGGAAACAATCAGCCTCAGCTTGCTACCCTCAACCAGTTCCTCGCAAACCAGCCAAAGTCCTTCAGCAACTGTGTCGAGGCCACAGACGCCGACGACTGGCTCGTGGATATCTGCAAACATTTTGAGTGTAGCAATGTCAAGCCTAAGAACTTTGTCAAGTTTGCTTCGTTTCAACTCAAGGATAAAGCTGCTGAGTGGTATCAACAATACAGAGATTCCAGAGGAGGTCGTGTGATTACCTGGGATGATTTCCGCCGAGACTTCAAAGCTCATCACATTCCAAAAAGTGTTGCTGAGAGCAAGCATGAGGAGTTCCGCAATCTCAAGCAAGGCAACATGTCCGTGTATCAATACAATATCCAGTTTCAAAAACTCGCTTGCTTCGCTAAACAAGATGTCCCTGATGAAAAGAGAATGATTTATCAATTCAGAGGTGGCCTCAGAGAAGATCTGCAATTAGCTCTCGTGCTTCTTGAGCCGACTAAGTTTGATGAATTCTACAACATGGCACTAAAGCAAGAAGCTTCTCAGCTCAAGTGTGAGGCATCTAAGAAGAGAGTCAGGGATGCAGTTCAATCTTCTTCTTCAACTCAAGTGGCAGCTAAGCAACAGAAGTTCTGGTTACCTCCTCCTCCTCCGTCTCGTCAGCCTTATCAGCATAAGAGCAAAGGTGGCAATGGATCTTCCCACCCACCAACCCAGGCTATCAGAACAAAGCTCAGTATCATACTCCAAGGTCAAGTGCTCCTTATCACCGGCCGCTCTCAGAGGTTACTTGCAACAAGTGTCAGCAGAAAGGGCACTATGCAAACAAATGCTTCAACCAAAGGCACCTTCCGTCTCCTCCTCCTGTGAGATCCGCCAGCAATGCAGTGGTCAAGCATAATCCCAAGCATGCTAAGGTCAACATGATGAACGCAGCTCAGGCAGAGGACTCTTCAGAAGTGATCATGGGTAACTTTCCAGTTAACTCTATTCATGCAAAAGTTCTTTTTGACACGGGTGCATCGCATTGTTTCATGTCAAGATCTTTTGTTTCAAAGCATGACTTCGTTTCGGAAATGTTGGGAAAACCCATGGGAGTGGTTTCTCCGGGCAAGTCTATGAGGGCTACCACGGTGATCCCGGATGTTTCCATCAAGATGGGAAACTATAAATTTCTGTCTTCTCCAATGGTTCTTGGTGACTCGGATATTGATCTAATTCTCGGCATGGACTGGATTTCTAGGCACAAGGCTCAACTTGATTGTGCTTCCAGACAAATTCAATTGACACACTCTTTTAAGGATGTGATTATCTATGCCGCTCGTGATGATACCATTCGACTATTTTCTCTCAATGAGAAGGGTGAGTTGAATGCCATCTCTCAGATTCCAGTCGTTTGTGAATATCAAGACGTCTTTCCAGAAGAGCTTCCAGGAATGCCTCCTCACTGGCCAGTTGAATTCGTTATCGATCTTGAGCCTGGCACGGAACCTGTTTGTAAACGTCCTTACAAGCTTGGACCAGAGGAGTTGAAGGAGTTGAAGAAACAACTCGATGAACAAGAGCGTATGGGTTTGATCAGACCGAGTTCATCTCCATGGGGTTGTGGTGTCCTTTTTGTCAAGAAGAAGGATGGAACGGAACGACTATGCATCGACTACCGCCCATTGAACAAGAAGACAATAAAGAACAAGTATCCACTTCCCAACATCAATGAGCTATTCGAGCAACTTAGAGGTGCCCAAGTTTTCTCCAAGCTTGACCTCCGTATGGGTTATCATCAGATTCGCATTCGTGAACAAGATATCCCCAAGACAGCATTCAGAACAAGCTATGGTTCTTATGAATATACTGTCATGTCTTTCGGCCTTGTCAATGCTCCTCCAACGTTCTCTCGCATCATTAACTTCATCTTCAACCCTTACACAAATGATTTCATCTTGGTGTATCTCGATGATATTTTGGTCTTTTCCAAGAATAAGGAGGATCATGCCAAGCATTTGAGATTGGTACTCGACAAACTTAGAGAACATCAATTCTATGTGAAGTTTTCCAAGTGTGAGTTCTGGCTTGACGAAGTTCTTTACCTTGGTAATATCATCTTCGCCAAAGGCATCGCTGTTAATCCTGACAAGGTGTCTGCAATTGTGAATTGGGAACCACCTCAGAATGTCAAGCAGCTCCGTAGTTTTCTTGGACTTGCAAGCTATTGTCGAAGATTCGTTGAGAATTTCTCTAAGATTGCAAATCCTCTTTCCAACCTCCTCCAGAAGCATGTCAAGTATGTCTGTACGCCTGAGTGTGATGTTGCTTTCAACACCCTCAAAGAGAAGCTAGTCACAACTCCTGTCTTGACTCCTCCTGATGAATCCAAACCATTCGAAGTTTCCTGTGATGCCTCCCTACATGGTCTCGGTGCTATGTTAATGCAAGAGAAGAAAGTTGTGGCCTATACCTCTCGTCAGTTGAAGCCCAATGAAAGGAACTACCCCACTCATGATCTTGAGTTGGCGGCAGTTGTCCATGCATTATTAACATGGAGACATCTCTTGTTGGGAAGGAAAGTGGACATCTTCACAGATCATAAGAGCCTCAAGTACATCTTCACTCAACCCAACCTCAACCTTAGGAAAACTCGTTGGGTCGAAATGATTCAAGAATACAATCCGAGTATTAAATATACTCCAGGCAAGGACAATGTCATTGCAGATGCTTTGAGCAGGAAGGCTTACTGCAACAGCTTAATTCTCAAGCCCTTCCAACCGGACCTTTGTGAAGCTTTCCGCAAACGGAATCTCCAAGTTGTTCCTCAAGGTTTTCTTGCCAACCTCCAAGTCTCTCCTACTTTGGAAGATCAAATTCGTGAGGCACAACTTCTTGATTCCATGGTGAAGGTGAAAAATGGGATTACCAAGAGCCAACCCAAGTACAAGTGCTATCGCATTGATGACAAAGACACTCTATTCTTCGAGGATCGAATTGCGGTTCCTAAAGGCGATCTAAGGAAAGTCATTATGAACAAGGTACACAATTCCCTTCTATCCATTCATTGGGGTAGTACAAAGATGTACCATGACCTCAAGCAGTCGTATTGGTGGACTCGATGGAAATTGCTCAATTCATGAACGAATGTGATGTTTGCAGAAGGGTGAAAGCAGAACACCAACGGCCAGCTAGTCTCCACCAACCTCTTGCTATTCCAGAATGGAAGCTTCATCATATCGAGATGGACTTCATGACTGGATTTCCCAAGTCCAAACATGGAAATGATGCTATCTTTGTTGTCACCGACAAGCTTACTAAAGTGGCTCATTTCCTTCCAATCAAAGAATCTATCACAACAGCTCAGCTGGCAGAGCTATACACCTCCAAGATTGTCTCTTTGCATGGCATTCCCCAATTGATATCTTCAGATCATGGAAGCATCTTCACTTCTAAGTTCTGGGACTCCTTCCAAAAGGCCATGGGCACCAACATTCGCTTCAGCACAGCCTTCCATCCTCAAACTAGTGGCCAAGTCAAGCGAGTCAATAAAATCCTTGAATATATGCTTATGGCTTGTGTCATTTCCTTCGGTATGAAGTGGGAAGATTGTCTTCCATATGCCGAGTTCTCTTACAACAACAGTTTCCAAGCGAGTTCGGGTAAGGCCCCATTCGAGATTCTCTATGGCAGAAAGTGCCGTACTCCTCTCAATTGGTCAGAGACTGGTGAATGCCAACTTCTTGGCAACGAATTGATCACAGAGGCTGAAGAAATGTGCAAAGTCATCCGTGAAAATCTCAAAGTCGCGCAATCGCACCAGAAGAGTTACTATGATAGAAAGCACCGTGACTTGGCTTTCGAGATAGGAGACCATGTCTACCTCCGCGTCTCTCCAATGAAAGGCACTCGTTGCTTCAGTATCAAAGGGAAGCTTGCCCCTAGATACATGGGTCCTTTCAAGATCATTGGCAAAAGAGGCGATCTCTCCTATCAACTTGAGCTTCCGTCCAACTTCGCAAACGTGCATGATGTGTTTCATGTGTCACAGCTTCGCAAGTGCTTCAAGACTCCTGAGCGCACCATCAACTTCGAAGAGATTGATCACCAAGAAGATTTTTCTTACCATGAGCACCCCGTTGCTATTCTTGAAGAAACCGAGCGCAAGACTCGCAACAAGTCTATCAAATTCCTGAAAGTGAAGTGGTCTCACCATTCTGACTGAGAAGCCACCTGGGAATGCGAGGATCACCTTCGTTCTGAATATCTGGAGTTCTTTCAGTCCTAGATCTTGGGATGAGATCCTTTCGTAGTGGTGGAGTGTTGTAACATCCCAGATGTAACTTACCATATTTGTAACTCCGACTCTGCCATTTTCGTCCTTAAGTTATGAGATTCCCTTCGTGGTTGGGTTTTATCTTCATTTTGTATTTTTTTCATGTCATGCATTTCGTATCATGTCATCATGTGCATCACATTTGCATTCACGTTCGTCTCATGCATCCGAGCATTTTCCCCATTGTCCACTTTGCAATCCGACACTCCCACATGCACCCGGCGCACCCCTCTTGTCTCTTTTCGTGAGCGGGTGTTGAACGTTCTCGAAATGGACCAAGATTTGCCAAGTGGCCTTGGTACACCACCGGTAGACCGCCTGTCAAATTTCATTCCATTTGGAGTCCGTTTGATACTCCAACAGTTAACCGGGGAACCGCAAAGGCCTCGTGTGTGTTGCAGCCCAACACCCCTCCAAAACGGCCCAATAACCCATCCAAACCTCTTCCATCTCCTCCGTCGTCGGATCACGATCCTGTGGGCGAAAACTACACCTCATTTGGACACTCCTACCTCTTCCTAGCTATAAATATGTGCACCCCGTCCAATTTCCGGGTCCCGAAACCCTAAATTTCGTCCCCTCCGCCGTCGGACGTGTCCGCACCCGCTGGACACGCCCGCGCCACCGCGCCCGGCCAATCTCCACCTGCCACGTGGCACTCCCCGCCTCTAGTTACCGTCGGCCTACTCGGGCCCGAGATAGGCCCGCCCGGCCCGCGCATCAACGCCGCCCGTCCCGCGCGTGCTCTACCGCCCACGCTCGCCTGCTCCGCCCGCCGCCTCGCCGCCCGCCGCACGCGCTCGCCTGCTCCGGCCGCCGCCTCGCCGCCCTCTGCTGCCTCGCCGCGCCCTCCACCGCCTCGCCTCGCCCGACGAGCTTCGGCGCCGCCCCGACGCTCCGGCCACCTTCTCCTCCGCCGGCCTCCTTCCCCCAACTCCGGCCAGCCGCAACTTCGGTGAGAGCTCGGATCCACCTCGGTTCGTGCGCCCGAGGTCAAACCCTAGATCCATTCGGAGGTTGTTTATTTTGCCTAAGTCTTTTTCTCTGTTAATTTTTATGCCTCTGTTCATTTCCCCATAACTCCATGACCGTAGTTCCGTTTCATGCATATGAGATATCGAAATGTTCATTGGGAGATGCTCTTCATTTCATTCCATTCCATCGTGGCATGTTTTTTTAGTTCATCTTGATTCCAAAATCATTGATGCAAGAGTTATATAAATTGTTAACTGCTGCTACTTATCAGATTATGATGTTTTATCATCTTTGTCACATTTGATGTGTGCATCATATGGGCATGAGCTCTACATGTGTTTTGAGCTATGCCATGCTATCTTTACAGGGGTGCTTGATTTGTATTTTTGTGATCAATGTGGTGACTAGAACAAGCATGCAAAGTAGCCTTCGTGATATTGCTGTTTTCAGAGACTTGGGATTTTGCTAAGTCTTGTGTCTGATGTTATTTTTATGCCATGTAAACATGATGCTACAGTGAGATCCATGCTTGTTTTATGTATCTTCAGTAAGTATGTTTTGAACATATGGTTATGCCCTATCCATCCATGCCCGTGTTTGCAATTATGGAGTGACCTAGCATGTCTTAATATTGCTCTACTTTTGCTATAAAATGTTCCTGGCAGATTGTTTACATGTTAACCAATCTTGCCATGGTTGTTATTAGTGATCCATGCATTCTATGAACTTTCTCTTGCCATGGTTAGCTTGATGTACATGTCATCTTGCTGATGATATGATTGTTTTGTCATGAAATGCTTTGTGGTGAGTGATTTGATCTCGCAAAGTTGCCTTCACAATTCTATTTATGCCATGCTCTGTTTCTGCTAAGTCTGAAACTGTTAATAAAACTTGCTATGTTTACATGAGTGCCATCATATCTTCTGTGCCTTTTTGTCTCATGATCAGTAAGGGACTTTTGTTCTATGCATTTATTAGAATTATGCCATGCCTTTTTTTGCTATGATATGTTCCTGTAGCATGTTGTTTGCTTGCTCTAAACATGGCTTCCTGATGTTATTTCTGGCATGTTAGTATTTTCCTGTGAAGCTGATATCTTTTGCACTTTTGCCATGCTTGTTTGAACCTGCTCTTGTGTGATTTAGCCGTAGTTCACTGTTCATGTTTTGTCAAGCATCTTGAGTACATCACTTCCATATGCTTTGTTGCTATGTTGGAGTGCAGTAACTTAGTTTCTTGTTGCATTCTAGATGGCATCGTGTTGTTAATCACAGAATTGTGCCATTATTGTTTTGCTTGCCATTTGCAAACCGTGCCTCCATTTCCGGTGATCTATATATTGATTTCGACCGAAATCATCTCATCTTTACAGCGGCACACTTGGTTTGCCAAGTTGATGCCTTGTTCATCCTTTTCCTTCCAGAGCATGCATATGCATTGCTTTTCACATCTCGCATATCATGCCATATATTGCATCATGTTGCTTGTGCGTTGCACCGTGGTTGATTGGTGTTCCTTTGCTTTTGTTCTTGCTTTGGGTAGAGCCAGGAGACGAGTACGTGATCGAGGAACCTGTTGAGTACGCTAACAAGGATCAAGCTTTCGTCAACTCTGAGAACTTTGCAGGCAAGATGACCATACCCTTGAAATCACTTCTATCTTTGCTTGCTAGTTGTTTGCTCTATTGCATTGCCGGGATACCTACCACTTTCTATATCATGCCTCCCATATTGCCATGTCAAGCCCCTAACCCACCTTCCCCAGCAAACTGTTGTTTGGCTATGTTACCGCTTTTGCTCAGCCGCTCTTATAGCGTTGCTAGTTGTAGGTGAAGATGAAGTTTGTTCCTTGTTGGAACATGGATATTGTTGGGATATCATTATTATATCTTGTTTACTTTAATGCATCTATATACTTGGTAAAGGGTGGAAGGCTCGGCCTTATGCCTGGTGTTTTGTTCCACTCTTGCCGCCCTAGTTTCCGTCATACCGGTGTTATGTTCCTTGATTTTGCGTTCCTTACGCGGTTGGGTGATAATGGGAACCCCTTGACAGTTCGCCTTGAATAAAACTCCTACAGCAAGGCCCAACCTTAGTTTTACCATTTGCCACCTAAGCCTTTTCCCTTGGGTTCCGCGGACTCAAGGGTCATCTTTATTTTCAACCCCCGGGCCAGTGCTCCTCTGAGTGTTGGTCCAAACTAGAGCACCGTGCGGGACCGTCCCTTGGCAACTTGGGTTATGTTGGTACTTGTACGCTTAGCTTATCCGGTGTGCCCTAAGAACGAGATATGTGCAGCTCCGATCGGGATTTTTCGGCACAGTCGGGTGGTCTTGCTGGCCTTGTTTTACGATTGTTGAAATGTCTTGTAACCGAGATTCCGAGTCTGATCGAGTCTTCTTGGGAGAAGGAATATCCTTCATTGACCGTGAGAGCTTGTGATGGTCTAAGTTGGGACACCCCTACAGGGTTTTGAACTTTCGAAAGCCGTGCCTGCGGTTATGGGCAGATGGGAATTTGTTAATATCCGGTTGTAGAGAACTTGACACTTAACTTGATTAAAATGAATCAACTGTGTGTGTAGACGTGATGGTCTCTTTTCGGCGGAGTCCGGGAAGAGAACACGGTCTCATGTTATAGTTGAACGTCAGTAGCTTCAGGATCACTTCTTGATCATTTATAGCTTCTCGACCGTGCTTTTCTTCTCTTCTCGCTCTCTTTTGCGTATGTTAGCCACCATATATGCTTAGTGCTTTGCTGAAGCTCCACCTCACTACCCTTTCCTACCCTTAAGCTTAAATAGTCTTGATCACGAGGGTGTGAGATTGCTCAGTCCCCGTGAGTCACAAATACTTCCAAACAGATGCATGTGCCGATGATGACAGTGCAGGGGACACTACCGAACTCAAGTGGGAGTTCGATGAGGATTCAGGCCATTACTATGTTTCTTTTCCGGATGATCAGTAGAGGAGCCCAGTTGGGACAATCGGGGATCTAGCATTTGGGGTTGTCTTTCTTTATTTTGGTTCCATAGTCGGACCTTGATTGTATTCTGGATGATATATGATATATTTATGTATTGTGTGAAGTGGCGATTGTAAGCCGACTCTTTATCCCTTTGTTATTCAGTACATGGGATGTGTAAAGATTACCCCTCTTGTGACATGCCTACCATGCGGCTATGCCTCTAAGTCGTGCCCCGACACGTGGGAGATATAGCCGCATTGTGGGTGTTACAATCATGATGGATGAAGGAATAAGGAGTAAGAAGCGCCTAAGCTTTGGGATGCCCCATGGCAGCCCAAGTTATTATCCAAAGAGAAACAAGCAACTAAGCTTGGGGATGCCCCAGAAGGCATCCCCTCTTTCTTCTAATGACCATTGGTATTTTACTTGGAGCTATATTTTTATTCATGACATATCATGAGTTTTGCTTGGAGCATCTTGTATTATATGAGTCTTTGCTTGTTTTTCTTTTTGTTTTGTATCAACTACTTTCTGAACACACCTATTTGAGAGAGCCAAGATTATGCTATTATTTGTTAGAATTGCTCTCTATACTTCACTTAATTTTTTTGAGCTATGGAATTGCTCTAGCGCTTCACTTATATCTTTTTGAGCATTGTGTGCTTTAATATTTTTGAAGAAATTCTCTCATGCTTCACTTAGATTTATTTGAGAGTTCGTGAATTTTTGAAGAAATTCTCTCGTGCTTCACTTATATTATTTTGAGAGACAAAAAATTTTATGCTCATGTTCTTCACTTAAATTAGTTTGAGCTATCAAAAGCAACATATGAAATTAGTCCCAATGTGATAGATATTCAAGAGGGATATAATAAAAACTTTCATGAATATCATTGGACAAAATAAACTTGATTCTTTGTAATAGTTTTGCGAAATGATGATAATGATATGTGAATCATGTTGGTGAGTAATTATGCTTTAGTAAGAATATTGGTGTTAAGGTTAGTGAGTCCCTATGCAAGCACAAAAGTCAATAGTTATGTAATGAAATTACATCCTACTTGCGGTGCATTATTCGGTGTTAGTTATGCTTAATGCTTGCTTATGTGATTTTTCGTTTCTTGGTTGGATGTTTCTCAATCTATTTGCTAGCCTTCATTTGTACTAAGTAGAAATACTACTTGTGCATCCAAAATCCTTAAGCCCAGTTTTGCCATATGAGTCCACCATACCTACCTATATGCGGTATTCCCATGCCGTTCTAAGTAAATTTGTATGTGCCATCTATAATTTTCAAAATAAATTTCCTTTTTGTGTGCTTTTACCGCTCATGAAGTGGAAGGGGGTGGCCAATATTTTACATGCTAGATGTGTTATTCTCAAGATGAGTGTTTATTCACTTGTCATTCCACGAGACTACAGCGGTAATAGGGATGCCCATTCTCGAAATGAAAAAGAAATTTACTTTATGTTGTCAAATAATAAATTCCTTATAAAGTGTTGCTATGGAAGGCACCCGTGGATACAGCTAGCCATGGATTGTGAAAGAATGGTGGAAAAATGAATACACTTTATTTCCTGTTGGGAACCGCCAATGATATATCTAGCATGGAAAGTGTTGGGAATTACTCAGTCGTTTTCGTTGACGGTAAAAGTATGCCTCTCAAAAATTGTGTCTCTCAATTTAAGCTTTGAGCTCTTGTACCTCTACAAATCCCTACTTCCCTCTGCGAAGGGCCTTTACTCCATCTTCTCTTATAAAGCACCAGCTGAGGGGCACTATGATCGTACTTGAGCATTGGGTGTAGCTAATATGCGAGGGTGCTTCATGAATGGATCAATGATTGAGCATGATGGGCTAGGGATGACTTGCTTTAGTGTTGATATTTTGAAAAACATGGTTGCTTTTTGATATGCTTGATTATTGAAATCTTCATGTGAAAACTAGACTATTGCTTTGAACCATATAAAAGTCCAAATGTCCATGCTACAAAAGAAAAGACTATGTGATGAACATGTTAGAAAACATTCCACATCAAAAATTCTGTTTTTATCATTTACCTACTCGAGGACGAGTAGGAATAAAGCTTGGTGATGCTGATACGTCTCCAACGTATCTATAATTTTTGCTTGTTCTATGTTGTTATATTATCATCCTTGGTTGTATTACAATCATTTTATAGCAACTTTATATCATTTTTTGGACTAACTTTTTGACCTGGTGCCTAGTGCGAGTTGCTGTTTTTGTCTTGTTTTTTACTTCGCAAAAAGTCAATACCAAACAGAGCCCAAACGCAGCGAAACTTTTTGGTGATTTTTTTGGACCAGAAGACACACGATGGGCCAAAGAAGTACCAAAGGGGTGCCCCGAGGGGGGCACAACCCACCTGGGCATGCCTGGGGGCCCAGGCGCACCCTGGTGGGTTGTGCCCACCTTAGTGGCCTCCCGCATCGCCTCTTTGCCCTATAGATCCCCAAATATTCTAAAAACCCTAGGTGAGTCGACGAAACACAATTCCAGCTGCCGCAAGTTCCAGAACCACGAGATCCAATCTAGACACCATCACGGAGGGGTTCATCATCCTCATTGATGCCTCTCCAATGATGCATGAGTAGTTCATCATAAACCTCCAGGTTCGTATGCAGTAGCTAGATGGCTTCCTCTCTCTCTCTCTCTTGATTCTCAATACAATGGTCTCTTAGAGATCTATTTGATGTAACTCTTTTTGCAGTGTGTTTGTTGGGATCCGATGAACTTTGAGTTTATGATCAGATCTATATATCCATGATAGTTATTTGAGTTTTTGATCTCTTATATGCGTGATTATTTATAGCCTCGTATTTCTTCTTCAAATCTTTGGTTTAGTTAGGCCAACTAGATCGATTTTTCTTGCCATGGGAAGAGGTGCTTTGTGATGGGTTCGATCGTGCGGTGTTCTTTCCCAGTGACAGAAGGGGCAGCAAGACACGTATGTATTGTTGCTAGTAAGGATAACAAGATGGGGCTATTCCTAAATGAATTGATCTCATCGACATCATGTCATCATTATCATTGCATTACTTCATTTCTCCATGAACTCAATACACTAGATGCATGCTTGATAGCGGTCGATGTGTGGAGTAATAGTAGTAGATGCAGGCAGGAGTCGGTCTACTAATCTTGGATGTGATGCATATATATTGATCATTGCTTGGATATTGTCATAATTATTTGAGGTTTTATCAATTGCCCAACAGTAATTTCTTTACCCACCGTGTGCTATTTTCTTGAGAGAAGCCACTAGTGAAATCTACGGCCCCGGGTCTATTCTTTATCATATTTGCCTTCCGATCTATTATTTCCCACTTTTATTTTCAAGTCTATTATTCAAAAAACCCAAAAATACCTTGTTGCACTTTTTATTTGCATATTCTATTTTGGTTTTAACGAGATCTATTTATCCAATCTATCACAATTTTATCACGTCAACTTGACAATTTCTAGCGCCGTTACCCGAAGAAGGGATTGACAACCCCTTATACGTGTCGGGTTGCAAGTATTTGTTCTTTGTGTGCAGGTACCGTTTACATAGTGTTGCTTGGTTGTCCAACTGGATTGATAACTTGGTTTCATAACTGAGGGAAATACCTACCGTAGCTGTGCTGCATCATCCCTTCCTCTGTTGGGAAATATCGACGTAGTTCAAGCGACATTAGCTCTCTCAAAGTGGAGTAATAGTAGTAGATGCAGGCAGGAGTCAATCTAATTGTCACAGACATAATGCCTATATACATGATCATTGCCATGAATAACATCGTAACTATGCGCTTTTTCTATCAATTGCCCAATAGTAATCTGTCTACCCAGCTGTCGTGGGAAACCATGACCACCTATGGGGCCATGAGCCCCTTGTGGTTTGGCAAGGGGGATGAGCACATTGCACAAAGAGCTGAGAACGTTGCACAAAACGACAGAGATCACACAGGCAGTTTTACCCAGGTTCAGGCCGCCGAGAGGCATAAAACCCTACCCCTGCTTTGGTGGATTGATGGTGGATTGTGGTGGAAACGCAGCGCTCTAGCCCGACAGGGTTGCCTCGGGGCAAGGGCAGCTACGCGCGTATGAGTGTACAAGGGTACGGATCCTTTCTACGGTTGCCACGAGCCTCCTTTTATAGATCAAGGGGTCACCACAATGGAAAATCAGTCATTGTGTACTGATTAGATAGCAAATAGTGCTATCATACCTAACTTTGTAGACAGGGAAGAGCCCATTAAATGCGCCGCTTAGTATCACATCATGGCATGCCCGGCAAGCCTCGCCGGGCTGTTCGGCCACCTTCTCTCCTTCCTGCATGACACGTCTTAGGACAGGTGTCATTTGGAGGTGATTTCCATAGGAAGTGGCTGCCATGTGGCAAGAAACAACCACTTATTCACTTGGGGGCTTGACACCACACCGATCGATGACTTGCGTCACTATGAGGTGGAGCGGTGAAGCCTTGGCGGGGTAGTTTGCCTTCGTAGGGCCCGACAGGCCTGCCAGGACGGTCTTGAGGCTTGTCTTCGGGGTAACCTTGACCTCGCCAGGCTCGCTTGCCCGGCAAGGGAGGTTTTCCCTTGGTGGTATCTTGCTCCATTGGTTTGACTTGCTCTTCTTGATCCGCACTCTGATTCTTCAAAGAGCTGATCTCTTCTGCTTGGTTTGGTCTTGGATGTTACAACCTTGCTCTTAGGCCTGTGCACGGTCTCGGAAATAGATCCAGTGTTTTTTGCACCGATAGGAGCCCACGGGCTTGGCCCAAATGCGCTGCCGGGCGTCGTCGAGGTAGGTGCTACCTCTTGAGCACTTGCGTTGGTTTCCCTTGAAGAGCAAAGGGTGATGCAGCAAAGTAGCGTAAGTATTTCCCTCAGTTTTTGAGAACCAAGGTATCAATATAGTAGGAGGCCACGCACGAGTCCCTCGCACCTACACAAACAAATAAATCCTCGCAACCAACGCGATAAGGGTTTGTCAATCCCTACACGGTCACTTACGAGAGTGAGATCTGATAGATATGATAAGATAATATTTTTCTTATTTTTAGGGTAAAGATGCAAAGTAAAATAAAAGGCAATAAAAATAACTAAGTATTGGAAGATTAATATGATGGAAAATAGACCCGGGGGCCATAAGGTTTCACTAGTGGCTTCTCTAGGTATGATCATGTATATAGGCATCACGTCCGAGACAAGTAGTTATGATAATATCTAGGTATGATCATGTATATAGGCAATGACAGAATTGACAGAATTGAGCATAGTTATGATAATATCTAGGTATGATCATGTATATAGGCATCACGTCCGAAACAAGTAGACCGACTCCTACCTGCATCTACTACTATTACTCCACACATCGACCGCTATCCAGCATGCATCTAGAGTATTAAGTTCATAAGAACAGAGTAAGGCTTTAAGCAAGATGACATGATGTAGAGGGATAAACTCATGCAATATGAAATAAACCCCATCTTGTTATCCTCGATGGCAACAATACAATATGTGCCTTGCTGCCCCTACTGTCACTGGGAAAGGACACCGCAAGATTGAACCCAAAGCTAAGCACTTCTCCCATTACAAGAACGATCAATCTAGTAGGCCAAACCAAACTGATAATTCGAAGAGACTTGCAAATATAACCAATCATACATAAAA